>NC_081824.1:215924910-216034910 GCF_030867095.1 Alligator mississippiensis | reverse complement strand
CTTCAGTAAGGTCAAAATAGAAGGGGAAGGAGAAGATATGTATGATGTACCAGGTAACATATGACCCATGTTCTCTGCTGGCACAACTCCATTCAGCAAGAACTTGGTCCCATGAAGTTAGCCTGAAAAGACAGTTAAAAATAATAGAAAGTATTCTTGATACAAATTGGCGTATCTGTTTTGAAAGAAAAGTGATTGAGGCACTAGTCTGCATTAATAGCGATAAATCAAACAATTTAAGGGACTATACACAACAATTTTTTTAAAGTTTATGTGGAGGGAGCTATATTTTAATTCTGCAAATGAAAATCTGAAACATTTCTGAAGGACTTTATTCCTCAGATATTTAACTTTTAATCACTGTAAATATTTTTCCATTCCCTTTCACACTTCTGTTCCAATGACTCAAGAATACTGATCTTCAAAACCAGGAGGGAAATGAGGGGATTAAAAAAACCTGTACAAATGAACCAACTCGCTTTCCTGACACATACCCTTTTCTGACAAAAAGGTAATTTATCTTACATGCCTTGTGATGTTTTGAGGATTCTGGCAAATATGCCTGTTAAACAAACTCTTCTAGGAATCTAAATACAGTCCATTAAAAGAAAAATGTCCAGCATGTTTATAACCATTGGAGCAAAGCTGCAGTCCTTACTCAGGCAAAATTCCCATTGACGTCAGAAGGAGCATTGCTTATGCGAAGACTTCAAAATTTTACCCAAAGGGTTCTTTAAAAAAAAAAAATCACTGGTATTTGTAGAAGGATATTGCTCTTCAAATGTCTTGGAGCAAAGTGGTTAAGCAAAGCCTGCACAAACACTGACTAAATATTTTCCATTCTGTATAGCTCTTCAAACAGCTCGCTGCAGTATTTTCATGTAATCTCAAAAAATAAATAAATTATAGTTTAGGAGAGAGAGAAAAAAGTACATTACACCCAATGCTGAAAACACAAAAACTTCAGTTTCAGACAGATATATTTCCTGGAAAAGTAAACGGTACATTTTTATGAAACGCTGTTCCATGACAGGAGTCTCCTTTGAGGAACACCATTATGCATTGTTATCAGCATGGCGTAATTTGACTGTTGACAAAGTATCTGTGGCAGTGAGAATGAAAGCAGTTAGAAGTGTGGCGGATTGTAATCAAGAAGATGCTTAGCTGTGCAACACTGCATCTTGAGCAGATTTGAATCAACATTGCCTTGAGGGGACACACACATACAAAAAAAGTCCATTAATTTTTAGTGGGAAAATTAGAGTGGCACTTGATGAAGTGAAATTTGACATGCGTTAATTGCTCTGCAGCTCTTCTAATTAGAGATTTTCAAATTCTTTTACTGCTGTCAGACTGATGGCACATTGTCTTGCTGGACAAATAGTAAAATTGCAAATTGGGCTGATCAAGAAGTTGTACTTAGGGATACTGGACTCTCCCCCACGCCCCCATCCCCTCCCCTCACTTTTTTTTCCTTTTTTGTTTGCTTGCATTTTCTGTTTTTGATTTTTGTGGAAAAATTCTAAGTGCTATGGCCAATACCACCTAATACAGGAATGTTGAGGGAGAAGAAGGGTTTTATTATTCTTATTCCTAATATAAGAATTAATTCAGCTGAGCTTGCAAGAAACATGAACCCAAAAGCAAAAGGAACTTAAACTAGCATGATGGGTAGATAGAACTTTTTTTTATCTAAATGTATTAGCATTTCAAACATGTTTCATTTATTGAAAAAAAATAATACATCTAATTATTTTTACTGTTTTGATGTAGGCAATGAGTGGCAGAGAATGGAATTCAGGTTCCCATTCACACTTTCAACTTGCCTGAAACATAAAATATCAAGACTGCATTTTACCCCTTTATATTAAAAAAAAAAAAGTCAGTAGAATGTTGTCCAAACACAAGTATTGTGCCAAATCTAAAATAATGATTTTTAGCTCCTTTTTTCCTCGATTCCCTCCTCCCTTGCTTAGCCTTTGAACCTCCCTTAATTCATTAACATATTGAATTTTTTCAATTTTCCATTTTCTTGCAATAACAATATTAATGCCGGGGCCAAGGCTTGATTGGAGCTAAATTACTTGTTACCTGCTGGCATTTATTTATATGGCATTGAATTATAAAGCTTTGCTATTGTCATGCCTGGGGCGAATTGTTTATGACACCAGTAATAGGAGTAATTGTTATTGTTGAAATTACCTGTCAGCTACCCATAGCAGTGGCCCTTGTCCCACTGACAAATAGTGACAGGGGAGAGGGATCCTCCACACGTCCTCCTGATGACTTCTCCTCTGATAATAAGGAGTGCAGGGCCTCTGATAATTTGCCTGTCACTGTTGAGTGCAGCTCAGAGAGAGTTGGCCAAATTGTTGTCATTCACTTTGACAAAGACAGCAAAATGCACTGGTGCAGGAGGAGGATTATCAAAATAAATGAAATCGCTTAAACATCCTTTGTTTGTTTGGGGTTTTTTTCCTCCCCTCAAATTGCCTGGCTTTATGCAAGAGTAGTAAAATTGGAAGACATTTCATACCACCCTGGGTATCTATGTTCTTTGCATGGGGAAAAAAAGTAATCCAAGGCTTAGGCAGTTTACTTTCTATTATTCTAGCCTGTTTTAAAAATTATACCTGCAGTCAGTAGTTGCTCAACAGTTGCATTGACTTGAGCCAGGATAAAGAAAAAATGGCTGATTTGTCTTGACGTTGTTCTTCTGTCTTGTCCTCACATTTCACTTGAGTGCAAACTGATTTTAAAAAGTCAGATGCTCAAAAAATAGACAATGTTCACATTAAATAATAGAGCAGAAAGGCATACCTCTGCCTCCTCAGGTTAGCCATGGAGCTCTACGCTTGTGTGCTATGGCATATTACAACAGAATCTGAATGATTTTACCTATTTCCTTTAGAGAAGGAACTTCAGTGTCTAATAAAATAAGTGAAATTTGTTTTCAACCAGACAGGATTAGTGATAACAAGGTTTCAGAGGAAATGAAGAGACAGCGATGTTTGTTGGAGTTTGTAGCTTTTAGAGAACAAAAAATATGATTTGGATGTGCAGAGAGGAAGTCCATACCTGACAGTACCTTTCTGCCAATGAAATCCTGCCGTCACTGAGAAATGCAGGTTTTTTCACCTTTACAGTACAGTCATCAGCTCAACCCAGGGAAGTGTTCATTTGTTAAAAACACTGTAAAAATGTTAAGAATATAGTTTCATGTTGAAACCTTCATGTCCTACCAAATACAAAAAATCATTAGCACTAGATCTTTCACATATCATTTTATAGCAGCAATAATTACTTCCTTATTGGACTTTACCGGTCAGGTAATGACCAGCTAGAGCATTAAGCACCTTCAGTTCTGCCCTAGGCCCTTCAGTCCTTTAGCAAGTCATTATCTGATCAGCAAAACCTCCAAACAAGTCACTATTGCATAATTTTATTGGCTGTAACAATGTGGTTTTGTCTACATAAATATCTGCAGATGATAGCATATTCTACATAGCTGAGTCATACATTTATTTACATTGATGCATGTTCTAATAAGAAGTCAGTTCGAATCACTGTTGAGGAATATTGTATGCATGGAATAAATCTGCTGAATTTGACTCAAATGTGAACATAACACAGACAAATAAAATGTTTCCTTCATAGCTATACTGTGAAAACCAATAATTTAGCAAAATTATCAGGTACTTTGATCTTTCCATGAAGCAAGTGCAAACAGTGTTTTAAAAGCAGACAACTAAATTTAGTAGAGCTTGAATAATTGATATGCTAGTGTGGCAGTAGATAAAAACTTATGTTTCTCATCATTCCAAACCATTTTTCCTCCAAATAAAGTTGCTTTGTTTGTGGTTAAATATTCTGAAGATGTCCACTTAACAAGTAGAAAATCGTGATGCCATTAAGAGGTTATCCTTAGTAATAAAAAGACTCAAACATGCCTAGGAATGTGATCTCTATTGCAGATAATTTTTAAGAATGTAACATGTCCCTCCTTTGTCTAGGGAGAGTCATGTAAGTGATCCCAAGAGAAAAAATAACACGCATTTTAAAATGAAGATATTTAAAATGTGTAACATATTTCAATGTGTTACTTGAACCTTGCTGTTTATGTTTTTCCTATAAAGTTTAAATTAAGCCTCCTAGGAATGGGTATGTATCTCTTGCTGCTGGTTCCATCTGAAAACAAAATACATTTTAAAATGGATATTATACAGTATTCAAGTACAGTTTAACATGCAATAATAATTGCACTCTCTTGTTTCTCCCATTTTTAAATACAAGCTAATTTGAAATGTAAACTTTTAGCAAATAGCAGTTGCTTATGTAGCTGAATTGCTAAAGTGACTGGCAGCAATTTCTTTTTTTTTATCTTCCATGTAACATTTTTAAATACCCATCAATGTCAAAAGAAACTGCACTGATCACTGTTGCTGTTCTAAATAAGGCAGAGCAATGTTAAGAAAAATGTCAAAAAAAATCGCAATGGATTAAAATGACTTTTCTGCACCATGTCAGTGTGGATAGCAAAGCTTAGTGTTTTGCATAATTTCAAAAGGTATTCTTCATAAAACATTCAACATATAAACAGGCTGAGGGGCTTTGTTTTAAACATGTAAGATTACAATTGATGTTAGGAACAATTAATAAATTGCCAGTTAATCCTGTGTTATTATTTAAGATGCATTTTGCAGTTACAGATTATAAAAGAAAACAAAAGAAACTGAGACATTTTCACATCCACATGCAATCTAGAAATAAAAAAGCAGTTTCCAGTTGCCCTTTCTTGTTTTGTTTTGTTTTTTAATTCACTTTTGCATGTGCTTTCTGAACAAACTGGATTAGCTGTATTTAAAACAAGAGATAAGGAACAGATTTTTATTACTTTAAAACATTCTTCAAGGTTTACACAGTACTGTAAATACAGAAAATACATTTATGCTTGGAACTATGTTTTCCTTTTTATTGGCACTGCATTGTAGAAGTAATATAACCATGTAGTAATACAATTAAGGAATGAGTAGTTAATGGAGAAAATATTAAGACAGACAGCATTTACCATTTTTTTTTCTGGTCACATGTTGGGATTGCTGACTGCGAATCTGATTTTAATTTTGCAGAAAAATCGGAAACTGTGATAAAACTACTTATTTTAAATGAAAGATCCGTTCTTGCACTGCACTGAAAAAACATAATGAATATAGCTAAGTAAAAAATAATGGGATTATTGTGATGATAGGATCAAGGATGATATCAGTTGAATTTGAGTGTGCACTTTTTCAAAAACAGGTACCAAAAAAAAAAGAATTTAGACAAATTTGCCTCTTAACCTTTAAAGATTTCCTGCCTATTCCTGTATGTCCTTTATTGCATTAATTTTTTATTTAAATTACACCATTAACTGGATATGAATTTATCAAGAATACATATATTGATTTATAAAACAGTATCATTAATTATTATAATAGCTAGATGTAGCTGATATTACAAAGCCATTTAAAGGTTTTTAATATAACTTGGACATACATAGATAGATAGACATTACGTACAAGACTACAATTTAAACTGGCTACCAGCAGTTAATGAAATCCTTGATTTATATTCTAGTTTAGAGATTGATTATATTGTTGCTTTGTAAAACTATTTATATTATGTCATTTTTCAAAGGATGTCTCAATAAAAAAGCAAAATAAAAAAAGCATTCTATTTTCAAAGCAGATTTTGTTTTCTATATTTTAAATGCTACTGATAATAATTTATTATGAGTTGTGAGACTTGTCATTTCCATAGTAGAGTTGGTTTTCTTGATGGCAGCTTTGTTGCAAATGCACAATTTCACATACTCATCCACTTGAAAAAAAAAGGTTCTCTTTTCAATAACATTGTGTTTATTTCATAAAACATAAAATCAACAAAATGTCTTTCTGGCAGAGAATTCTCAGGCATATTTTTTTAAGGTGTGGAAAAATGGGACTTACCCTAATGCTGCAAAGCAGGCAGTCACGGAGAACATTTTGATTTAAAATGCAATCTGAAGAGAAGAAGAGAAAAATAAGGAATGATATTAACAAACAACAGAATAACACTCTCCAGTTACTTCTAACATGTTAATCGATTAATTAATACATTGAAAGTTTAAATCTTTCACATTGTTCTTGAGGGGCTATGTCTCTTGACTCTTTATTTATATCACTTATTCTTGTCTGGCAACATATGTTACCGATTTATTATAGTATTTTTACTGTTAGCCAGACAAATGTAAGGGCTAGCTGAGAAAGGTAGTTTCATCTGATGAGTTTAACAATTGCAGGGCATCCTTTAAGGTTAGCCAATAGGCTCTTTTGAAGCTATAATACTCACTATTAACCATTTTGATGCTGAAATATTTTTATTGTTGAAGTTTGGTCTTTCCTATTATGGATCTCTGTGCTTAAATATATTTACAAGATAAAAATACAAAATATTGTTTGGGAAGAAAAATGAATGCCAAATACCTTTTTCTTATGTGTCTTAAACCATCTTGTAACATTTTCATATGATTAGACATTAATTTTTCTCAGTACAAAGTAGGACTTGGACCAGTGGGAAACATATTTTAGTGAGCAGTCATCAACTAATTCTTTACTGCATTACAAATGCAAACAAATATTCATTTCAGTTTAAGCATTCAAGTTTCTCAGATATAATTACTAACAGTCCCAAACAGTCCTGAAGCTTTTTTCCTTCCAAGAATGTAACTTATAAAAAGTAAATTACTTTTTTTACTAGATGCCCCAGTAACTAACATGATGTTAAGCATTAATGGTCAACTAGATTTTGTATTTTTCAAGAATATGTAATGATTAAAGGGCTTGTTCTGAAATAAAAGGTTGACTTTCCAGCTTTGTTTCTGAACCATTTTTGTACTGCAAGTAACACTAGCAGTCTTGCTTCTATACCAGAAAGCTTATGTGCTGTCACTTCAAACACGTTCATTTACTTGTCATGAGTCTCATTTTTTAATAAATATATTCTCAGGCTCTTGAAGCTGTTTCAATGTTGAAACTCATCGTTAACTTCTGGAAGCCAACAGGTTCCAAGTTCCTACCATTTGTGCAGGAATATTTAGTAATGTAACACCCAAACCCTGGCCACAAGAGAGTAACTGAGTCCATTATACCTACCTATGAATTCTAGCCCATGTGAGAGAACCACCTCTGGGTGTTTGGAGACACTTGTAATACCAATAACCAAAGGGACGCATTAAAGACAGATTTGTAACCCTCACTTTGGATTTCCTTGCTCTTGGTGGTTAACTCAGATGCTTGGTATTAGTCGGGACTACTATAGATTTATATTTTAATTGTCTTGCATTTTTATATTCAGGAAAGCAAATGCTCAGAGCACTGGGTATACTCTGGGTATATAGTACCAGGATTAATATTAATTTAAATATAATTTGTAAATAAAACACCAAATGCTTTTAAAAAGGATTTTTGACATCATGGATCAGGACAATTTTTCCAGTGGCATTTACAGACCCTTTACAAAATATCAGAATGCATAGGAAAGCTGTTTTATTGGACTGGGATGAGGACAGGGGAATGGAAAGCCATAGCTGATTTCCCAACAATAGCTCAGCTGTTATTTTTAATTATGAAAATGGCCAAATGTTTCTATTATAGATTCAAGCTATGTAGAAAACTAAAATATACAAAAGGTTTGAGGTAGCAGAATGCAAAGGTTGTGTCTGAAATCTTTTTTTCCCTTTAAAATCATCAATATTTTAGATGTTTTTCAAAATTTTATTTGCATCCAGCTGACCTTATGCAATGACTTTCATCTCCAGGTGAATCCTGGACTGTAAATTTAATCTCCTGAAAATCCACTGCTAGCCCTGGAGACATTGAGAACTAGTACCACAAGTATTGCTATAATTAAGGGACCTGAAACCGATTTCCCCCATCCCCCCAACCCAGTTTTATTTAGGCAGGTGTCATTAATGTCCTGGATAGATATCAAAGACTGTGTTCCATTTAGGCTACTAAAACCTTGTGTTTATTGCTACCATTTAATTCTATATTTAAGTGAGTTTCCGGCAACCTTCTGGTTATGCTAGAAACCTCCCTAGCACTTTTGTTATGGCTATTGTACTTTTTTTGGGTGGGGGAGGGAGGGAGAAGGGGGAGAGGGGTAGGTCTCTCAATCACTCTATTTCTGTTTTGTCCATCACCTTGGTTTCTTCCCCTGTTTTTGACCTGCACTTTTTCTGGATCAGACACTGGCAGGTTGAGAGGTAATAAGAACCAGATGGACATAGTGCAGAAATTGCCCAAATGGGTACGAGAATGTGGGGAGCTGTCAGGCATGGAGAGAAGCTGGAATTTTTCAGCAATAAAATGGGATTTATCGCCACTCTACCACAGTCATTGCCGACAACCGTTTACCTTGACAGAAACCCCATTCCAATAGGCCACTCCAATGCAGATTTTTTTTTTTCCAAAGAGTGATGATTGGTATTTGTTCTAAGGCTCAAATGGCCTGCACTAAAGGTGAAGCATTAGGCCAAAGTCCTGTATTCCCTACTGAGGCAAATGAACCTGCTAAAATAAGTTCCTTCCACAATAGCTGTGTAATTGAAACCAGAAAGTGAGAGAATTTGATAAATTGCTTGACCCTGAAGGAATGTTAAGGTCATAAATTTTCATTGCATGTTTTTGCCTCTTTTTTTTTTTAATTTATTTTCATATATTGATTATATTTTGTATTTTTTTTCAGAATTTCAACAAGCTTAAGCCACTGCCTGTTGGGGAAGGATGATATAGCAACAACTAAATGGTTTAGAGAATTCTAACCAACATCTTTCCAAGATGGATCAAGGACACAAAGTATTAATGAATGGCAGTTCGCATGCATTGCATTTTAGGAACACACCGCATAAACTACTTAGAACTTGAAATGGAGATGCAATCCCAGATTATATTTTTTTTTTAAAATCATATGGTACTGCAAGAATGAAAAAGTGTAAAAAAAAAAAAAAAAAAAAAAAAAAGCCTGCAAATAATTTACAAACATCAACCACTCATTGCCACTCTTACCTTTTTGCATCTATTGCCTTGTCTTTTGTTGACTTCACACCAATGGCATTTTTCCTGAAAAATTATTATTGGCATTATTAAAGCAAATGTGCAGATTTTTTAAAATATTTTTTTAACCCAAAGCATCTTACTATTAAAACATACATCTCAATAAAAGAAAAGTAAAACATCAACAAGGCACACTTCTCTGTGCCTACCACTACAAACACAAGATAAAATAACAGGCTGAGCCAGTGATTTTATACCACAGTAGCAAAATTTCTCAGCACTGTAGTAGTTTTATTTTCACAACTGAATGAATTGTGCTATATTATAGTAACTGGGCTTTATAATCTTGCTGCTTTTTTCCTGGCTTGACTATAACATTTCAGTAGCTATAATCACACTGTAGCACTTCGATAAAGCACTACACTTTACATAGCCATACATACTTAACCCAACATGCAGCAAGTTAAATAATCATTAGCACAGTAACCCATTGCTATCAAAAACTTATTGGTCCTCTAAATTTTAAATTAATGGCCTGTCTTCCTAGCTGTGTGCGTCTGATTTTGAACTGCTTCAGCATGAAGTCATGGATATATTATCAGTATGTTAGACAATTTTTATTATTGGCATTTCAAGATTAAAAAGCCACAAAAGAGAATGGTTGTTGCTGAATTGTTTTATCCCTAGACCTCTGATTCTAAGACAAACCAGTCTGAGTGCTAATTATCAGTCGATATTTGACAAACCAACTATAGTGTTCATGCCATAAGCATAGTCAGGTTAGCATGCCTAAAAAAAAAAATTCCACAAAGCTAAGCAAATGGGTGAAAAAAGTTGAAGACGTATAAAATGTCAGCTAAAAAAGGCTGAATAATACACCCTACTTTTTTGAAAATTTAGGATGCTTTTCCCCTTAAAAAGACCCTTACACTTTTTTTTTTCCTCAAAATTCACTGTTTTTTATGATGGAATAATTTTTGGTAAGTTGAAAATAGTTATATATACAGCAAATGAAGTTAGCATCAGTCCTATTCCAATTAGAGATGAAAAAAGAAAACACTTGGAATGTAACCTAAAGATGCAAAATAAAATGACACATTAGTGTGAGAATTGTAATATGTTACTATGTAAATATTTTACTAAAAGTTCTCAAACTACATGCCTGTCTTCCACTTTATAAATGAGAGGATATTCTAAGGTGCAAGTGATGCAGCTTAGATATATATTTCTGACTGGGATTTTTCATGATTAAAATGTTTCTTCATGCCTCCACTCAGGATTTTTGTTGCAGAGCTGCTTCAGACCAAAAAAGTATAAATCTCATAAGTATAAATAAAATATGAATAGAAAATGGCTTCCATCACTAATATTTTTGCAAACTAATGTTCAGCTGATGCAACTCAATTTTATTTTGCATCACATTAGTGTCATAATGGTAATGACTGGCCTTTATTCACTAACAGTTTGAGTCAGCACTTTGAGACATTTTTCAAATTAGGTCATACTGCAAATTTGTGGCTGATACAAAGGTTGATTAAGAGAGCTTCACAATTTTAAAGTGATGTTGTGTGAGGAGAATTAAGTCTTGTGTGATAGTTCCAGGAAATGTGAGCAACCATAACTAAGCAGAAATAATGTATGGGCCATAGGGGGGAGAACATATTTCCACAGAGTGCTTGAAGTAATACTCATTTACAATTTAACAAAGTCCTCTTCCTGTTATGGAAGAATTGTATTATGGGTCTTGAAAACAAGCAATGAATTACAATAAGGACATAGAAAGATGTTCCCTGCTCTTGTTTCACTGAAAGTCAGTTCTCTTCTTCATGTTCCTTTGATCTTGTCAATAAAGACCTTTTTTATTCCAAGAGAATTGTCTCCTGTCTTTCTGAAGTTAAAATGATCCCATGTCACATCTAGACCATTTACCCATAATGTAACAATTCTGAGGTGAGGCTAAATTGCTATGTAAGCTAATGCTGAAAAATTATTAAGCAGGTTTTCAAAAAGTGACCTGCACCGGTCGCTGGGGTCTCATTTTCAAAAACAGTTCAACTCTTATTTAGGGCAGAGGCTGAATAAAGTGTCTGATTATCCAGAGAGCTCAGCACCTAACAGCTTCAGTTGTTCTCAGTGCTTTAGTCCAAAGAAACTAAGGAAGTAAGTTTTTCACTGTGAGCTGTTGGGTGCTGAGTACTTTTGAGTATCCAGCCACTTCAATTTGATGCCTAAGGAGGAACTGAGCTCTTGTGAATTCTGTTTCATGGGATGCTGCCGTTGTTGAGAGGCCAGAATTAAACCCAACATCCTGTGGCATTCATCATTTTATTTTTCTAATCCCTTTGCTGTGAATTAACAACTGGTGAGAAGCAGGCTCTTTCAGTTGGACATTGTTTGGTTTTAACTTTTTGGACCACTTGACAAAACAAGAAGAGCTATCATTAACATGGAGTGTGCTGCACACATTGTGCTCAAGGGTGGGAAGGAAACTATGGCAAAGGCTCTCGTTTCAGTTGCACGGGAACAAACTCAAAGCCACGACACTGGGATGAGGGTTTACTCAGGTAAACTGAGACTGGAATCCCATAAGCAAATTTTCTATGCTTATATCTATGATGGTGATTTCAAGATTGAACCAAACTGAAATGAAAGGAAAGTGATTTTAAAAATCCAATCTGAAAGAACAATCTCCTGCTTTAGGCCTATCTTTGAAGATTAGAGAGCTGTTTCACATTCTCCTTTATATTTCCCTTAGTTTCTTTAAACCAGTGTCCCTGGACTTACATTTCTGATGTGGGCAGCTGACTTTATTTCACGTTTTTGATGTGATCGCCCACAGCCCTTTCCGTTCTCCATATGCTTCTGGATTCAGTCACTTTACCCACAGACCTCTCTGACAGTACAACACCTCAAATCCCTCTGAATGGCAAAGTCTATTTTATTCCCAGTCACTTTCAATTTGCCTTTAGGGTTTCTCTAAAGGTTTTAGCGAATGTGATTTCTAGGACCAAAACTAAAGGAGGGGAAAAGTGGTAAGCAGGCCACAAATAAGGAGGTATCATAAGCAACAAAAAGGAGTTCCTGTGAGTGGTATTTTTGAAAAGTGCCCAACTAAGAACCTACATCTCTAATAGCTGTAATTGTCCATGTTTAAATGTATGTTTATGCCTCTGTCACTGTAAGCTTTTCTTCAGAGTAAAGGATAAAAGACTATTAAATCTTTAAGCAAGCTCTAAACCAAAAAAAAGGAGGGGAGGAGGATTTATTTGGCCTTTATCACAACAGATCTAGCTTTGGGCCTGAGCCTGCAGAACTTGTTTAATTTCCCTCAGACTCCAGTAGGTGTGTGCAAAAGTAAATGCTGTTGATCAGCCATATTGCCAAGCCCAAGCATTCAAAACCCATGAATCAGCCATCAAAAAATTAAATCATGCCTGAGTGGCTTAACACAATCAGGAGAGGTTTCTAAACTAATAAATAAGTAAATATAGCTCCTAAGCCTAAGGGTGAAATTATAGCATGCTTTCAAACTCTTTTGTAATGCCAGAAGGGAAAGGAAGGGAACTGAAATTCTCACAAACGCTTCAGCCCAGGAACTGTGGCTAAAAGGAAAATGGTAAATCTCACAAGAGTTGGCAACTGTGTATCTTGCCCACAGTGTCTTGTTACTTCTTATTATAAATTGCTATGTGACTGCCGGCTCTTAAATGAGGTCTACCAGCATGTCTATCCCTGAGTGTGGAAATCACACTTGTACACAGCACCAGCACCATCTATGCACTTCTCAGATTTGGCCCCGAGTGAACAATTCACAGAGAAGAGCTTTCCCTACCTAACATAGCCAGGTTTTTTCTCTTTGTAGAACATGTATGAACAGAAAACTACTTTTGTCATTTTAAAAGTTGCTCGGAAGACATTTCTGCCAACTTTCAATGTTATGGCTCATTTGTGACTAGCTCTCTGACTGTTCACTAGGGATGGCATTCATCTCTAGGCCAAAGGCTCACATAAGACTCAAAACAGTGCTAATATAGGACTTAAAATTCTACTCAGGACTCTCGCACTTTGTTTCTAGAGAGGGTGAAGTTCACTTAACTGTGCAATCCAACTTTCCAGTGACTTAAATGGGAATTGGACTGGACCTTGCTTGAACTATTAGTCATTGGTCAAATAAGTCATATGGTATGGTTTCTGTTCCTTCACAGCCTAAATGGTGCCAATGTAACCCACTGTCCTCGGTGTTAAGTGTCCCAATCTAGCCACTGGCTCCAAGATGACAGAAGTCTATTGCAGCTATCAACTGTTTGACTCATGCTTTTAGTGCTAGGGGTCCCAAGTTCATGCCCCATGAGGGTAGTCATTACACAAGCACTTCCAGTGAGAATACCTGAATAAGCACATTTTAAATTCCACGTCTGCAAATAATCAGACATTAAATTTTGTGTTGGTAAAACTTACATGCATGTTCATGGAAAGGGAACACAACAGGGGCACAAGCAGGCTCATTCTGATTTTAGTTTGTATCTAAGCATGCAAATGTTTTATGGAAACATGTTTGCACTATTCTCCTGGTTCTAATTATTTCTCCAATAGCTAGCTAGCTAAACACATACATACATACATACATACATACATACATACATACACACAGATATTTCTGTTTAACTGTGTTAAGAAACAGGTACCCAAATCTGATAAATAAGTATATGTTGTTCTGTAGGAATCGTTCCTTAATATGCTTTGCTAGCTCTACCCTGCCTACCAAAATGTTTTAAAAACAATAATCTTAAAGACCAAAGCAAAAAGGGCTCTTTCTTAGCTGCAGACTGAATTCATTTAATATTTGAAAAAAAGATTTAGGACCAGAGTCAGGCCTCTGGAGTCTCTGTCATGTAAAAGGAGGAGAGAATCCAAATTATTTCGCATTCCAAATGGACTTTGCAAGGTTGGCAGTTGGAAAAAGTGGCTAAACCAAGCCAACTTGATGCAAAATTCATTGAGATTAAATTAACATGGATCTTCACTGTAACTTTCTCCCAGATTTAAGAGCAGAATTGTACCCTGGGCAAAATTCACACCTGTACAATGCCTGTTGAGCTCAAGTAGGATTTAGTAATACAGAGGTACAGGCACTCTCTCCATTGGAGTAAATTCCTCTAGTGTCTACACTTATTTAATTTATAATCACAGAAATGTCAGGCCTGTTGTCAGGCAAGTGATAGAGAGTAAATCTAGTTTATTTTCACAGATGCTTACTAGGGGCTAGATTGTTCCCAACCTCTTCCCTGAGTGTGTAAAATTGAGGGAAGAGGAGCCTGTCACAAGTGCAAGCCACTTACTTTCCTGAGCAAAAGTGGTATTGCCTATTGACAGCGGTGATGAAACTATGCACTTTTAAAGGATATAAGGAAGTAGCCATCAGTGCACCATATTTGTGTACCTGGCAGGATGCACATTACAGCCCTGATAGAACTTCAGTAGACACATTTCCTTGCACACTCCCTGAGATACAGTATCTCCCCAAGGCCCCACAAAAACTAAATGAGTCCAGCCAGGCTACATGGGCCAGCGCTTACTGAGAAGGACCAGGCCTGGAACATCACAACGCCCGGAGCATCTTTTCAACCCCTGAGATGTCTTGCCTGGAAATTAGCTTAAACCACACATAAAATGGGTGATAGAATTTGTATTTAGCTAAGTGACTGGGGGTGGCCAGCTCAGCTGACTAGATGAAAGGAGCATCTAGTTAGCTAAATTTATTAATATGCACTTTTTTCAGAACAGATACAGCTACATTATGGAGGTGAAACATGACTTTTGATGATCAAGCATGCAGTGATTAAATAAGGTTAATCCTCATTTTATATGCTAATAGGATATTTATAATCTCAACTGCATATCCAATTTAGCTATTTTATTCTCTGTTGTTAAGAAAGTATTTCTTATTATGAAAGAGAATACCCCTATGTTCTCTGCAGATGCTGCTTTAATTGGGCTCAAATGCATTGTGTGTAATTAGTCCACTTCTTTAATATTTCATCCATAATTACACCATGAACAATGTGCTTAAATATCATAAAGGCTGCCAGTTTAATTTTTTTAAAGAAATAATGAATTGGTGACCTTTCACATGTCCCAAATGGTTTTGATTTAAATCTAACCCCATCCATAAGTAACCACAAAGGCCCACATTTTCAAAATGGGCCATAACCAGTTTCACACACACACACACACACACACACACACTGGATTCCCAGCAGAGCTAAGCACCTGGAGCAACTCCTCTTCAGCTGAAGTTGACGGTGCTCACTGTGTCTGAAATCTCAGATCTAATGCGTCTCAAACTGGGTACCAAACACAGTGAGCAAAAAAAATCAGTGACTCCCTTTAGAAAATGTGGAATATAGTGGATGATGAAAATTTGGTACTTAATTCCAGCTCAGTATCATCTACTTAATGAATCATTTCTAGTGTTGTACTCATTTGAAAGAGGGAAATGAATTGCCCTGTGGTACAGTATTCCTACATCATATAGTTTTAGTACAGTCAATGCTTATTTGCAGTGACAGCAGGTAAGAGCAACACCTTCTAAGCAGCATTTCTCCTACCATGTATTCAGACATTCCTTAATAACACCAAGTGACATAGCACCAATGCACTGACAGGTTTTTAACAAAAGGCATCAACTGTACCAGTATTGCTTCCTTTCTCATGTCCTTGTGACAAGGTATTTAGCAGTATTCACAAATTTGTTCGAATCTGGCATGGCCACACCATGAGCACTTCTGCTATAACCTTGACCTCTCGACCTCTGGGCTTCCAGCTGCCTACCCCAGTGTCCATGCCACTGGAATGGGGTTGTACCAGTATTACAAGTGCTGAGTGTGGTACAGTAGACAAACTGACCATGATCCTACCAACCTAAAGGACTTCCTGAAAAGTGACCTTGTGAAAAGCATCACTGTAGGGATATATCTGTTTTGTGACTATTTCCAGAGTGAATTTGCTCCGTTTCACAAGTTCTAACTGCACACTCAGCCTGGCATCTGAAAATCAAGCTGGGTTCTTTCAGAATATCATATCATAACCCATAGCAAAGTCTGCAGGAGAAATGCTTCCCTCAGTAACACCTGTGTTAACTCCACTATCCACAAATTATGCCCCCAGTTACACCTGTGCAAACCTATTGCCAGCAGTAGCATTTCAAAGGGGTAATTGAGGATACTATATGATGACAATGCTGTTATACAGCTGGCCCTGAAACTAGAATTTAGTTAATAATTCTGCTGATGTTGTGTGAGCCAAAAAACAAAAAATCCATTTCATTCTCCAAGAGCTGTGTTGGTTCAGCAAGGCTGAAATAAAATAATAAATAGTAAAAGCTCAGGGCCAGATCTTCAGCAGAAGTAAATTGAGCTACACTGATTTACACTTGCTAAGTACCCAGACCTTGCTGCTTCACTTGGATAAGCTGATAGGACTCAGCACATACAAAAGGAGCGGACTTGCTGAGCAAGAAGGGTCCATTTTTACGCACGGTCACGTTTCAGATCAGAGCTGTGCTGTACAGATGTGTAATTGTTTGGCACAGCAAGTCTTCTTTCTAAGGGCTTTGTTACTTTCTGGGAAATACTTTTGGGCTGTTATCTCATGCCATCCATCTCTGTGAATGAAGAAGATAAAAACCCAGTGAGTTCCCATGAGCAGGGACAGATGGAGAGAGCTCTACCTCCCCCCTCCTTTACCTCCTTTTATGCAGAAATGCATAATATCCACCTTCTTTCATCCTCCCTGCCCTCTATAAGATGATAGAAGCTAAGGTACAGCCAATCTCCCAAAATTTACTGACCTTTCTGCTTTGTGAGCTTCCTCAACAGCAGCAGGGGTAGATCCAGGGCAGAGGGTGGTTACAGTCTTGTCTCCCTTTGATTCCTGCCCTACTCAAAGGTTATAACAAACTGCCTGTCAGGGACAACCACGTATCTATTCAGGTGGAGCAGCAGGTGAATGACTTCATGGCTCGTTATTCTTGCTAATCTCTTTACTTCATAGGTACTAACAACCCTTGATCTTCCACTAATCGCCAATCAACAATTTCTTATACAGTTATGTGTTATCTAGTCCTGGTAATGTTTCTTTACCTCCCCAAGCACGTCCAATGAAGGTGTGCCACTACCTAGGAAGGTGGCTTTGTTCCTATCAAATTCAAACCCATAACAAATGAGAGACAAGGAGGGGTAAAGGCAAGCAGAGCTATGTAGTGTGGTACAGTGGTTAGAGGGAGTTGCAAAGGTGAGGTAAAGACATACTGGAGTGATCCTTTCCTGGGTTACTCATTGCAAGAGATGATGAAGGCTGTCAGAGGTTGAACCATTGCAGCATAAAGCCAGGCATGAGTGGACCCAGTGGGTAGAGGTGCTTCAAGTAAATAAAATGAGTCTTCCCTGGCCCCCACCTATTTATTCTGCACATCAAGGGTGAGGGGCAGTGGAGGCCATCTATGGGGCATGCTGCAGGAAGGGGGGGGTAGATATAGCCATACCCCCAAATGCCTTATGTTTGGGGAAACTGTTTAAGAGGTATTCTGAGGGGAAGGGCTATGAGGGGTCATGGACACCAAGGGGCTTTTGAGGAGATGGGCCTGTGGAGTAGAGGTGTGGGTGAGGCAGGGCTGGGGCATCATGGTGGTTGTGGGGCTTGAGGAGATGGGTGGTGGGGCCCGTAGGGGTGAGATGGGGGTATAAGGAGGGGGTTGGAAGCATGAAGGATTGTAGATGAGGGGAACCCAGGGGTTGTGAGGGACTGCAATGAGGTTTGGGTGCTCAGAGGGGCAGGGTGCTCAGTAGGGTGTGAGAGGGGTGTCAGTCATAATAGGGATGAGTCTGTGCAAGGTGCAAATGGGTTAACAGGAGCAATGAGGGGGGAGAGTTGAGCTCAGTGGGATGTGATGGGGATTCTGGAGTCTGATGGGGTTTTTATTAGGGCTGAGCATGGGAGATGTGTGGAATAGCAGGGGACAGAATGGAGCCAGCAGGTATTTGAGCCAGCAGGGGCAGTGTATAAAGCGCAGTCAGGGGCTAGACTGGCAGGTAACAGCTGTACTCCCCCAGGCCCAGGTGCCTGCCCCATCCTGGACCTGGTAGTTGACCCCTTCCCTCCCCCCAATTTAGTTATAGTTTCATAGGTTCATAGATGCTAGGGGCTAGGGTATTTGTTTTTGTTTGGATCTTAAACTCAGTAATATAGTCCTGGGCTCCTAACATATTAGTAAAGCTTCTTGTTTCTTTTTTAACTGGGAAAATAGGTGTTGTGTTATGTGATGATGCATCACACCACTCACAACCCCCTTTTCAAAATCCAAGATCTGCCCATGAGAAGCAGTCACTGATTGATTTTTGTGGCGGTACAGCAACAGCTTATAAGGGACCGCCCTGCCAGGCAGCAGGGTGCCCTGAGGGTAGCCATCTTGATGGGGAGGGGTGTTCCCTGCTAGGAGGTCCACTGCCTCAGAGGGGAATTGTCCTCCAGCTTTTGGTGGTCCCTGGGCAAATGACATACTGATATCTACACCCCATCATAAGAAAGAAACCACTATGAGAAGTCCAGGCAACCTTACTCCTCCAGAAGGATCTCAGGATATGTGGAGTTAGCTCCCTGAAGATGTCCTTGGGCTTCCATGCTTTCTAAATCCCCAGCCATCCACTAAGTTGAGGAGGTGGACCCCCTGCTACCATCATGAGGTGAAACAACCCCAAGGATGAACTGGAAGGAAGTGTATATCTACACTGCCCATGATCGAGCAATGAAGAGTTATTGGAGCTATCTCTAAATGGACTAACTTGTGTACCAGTAGCAGTCAAGCAATGGGATTGCATAGGCTAATTTACCTGGTTTCTAACTTAGAGTCATTCATCTTCCCCCCCAAGTTCATGGAAACAGAACACACATACACATCCTGCACACAAAGTGGCACGGCTTATGCTGCAGATGTAAACCATGTTAAAACGAAGTGACTTTCTTGTACCATTTCATGCATACAGCTGCATATATCCACTCATAAATTTCCTTTTAAAAAGCGAATCCCACCCCAGTCAGGCCTGAATCCCACCAAAGAGTCATTGGTAAACAACTGATTTTTTTAAGTGTGTGTGTTGGGGAGGGCAGGGAAGGGAAAGGTTTGTTTGGGATGTCTTCTTGTCTCCAGAATTCCATCTCCATCTTCATCTTCCCTACTTTGTTAGCCTAACCATGATCTTGCTTATCTTCTGTGCCCCAGATGTCCATGATCCTAATAGTACACAGGTGAAGGGACTCCTATTATCTTCCCGTGACATACTTGGGAATCCAAAGCAGCCCAGACTGACATGGAAGGTAGCAAATGATCACCCAAACCTCCAAGCAAAGAGGAATTCTTTCCTAGAAGGAAAGAGAGAGAGAGAAGCCCTGGGGACATGCCTTGTGTAAGTGACCAGAAATTTTCGTGGGGATTTCCTCATGGGGATTTCCTCATATAAAGGGAGCAAGCCAGAACTACTGATCTAAACTTCCCCGGCTCAACTGGGGCAACAAATCAACAGGGAGGAAGGCAGGCCTTTTCCCTTTGTGGCCCCTGAAAGCCAGTACATAGCAATACAGCTGGGTGCCCAGGGCTCAGGGACAGCAGCAACTTCTGATTGCCAGCACAATCATGATTGTGATTGCACAGCTGCCAGTGACAGATGTTTTTTTCACACTCCCCCAAGCCCCCAAGTTGGAGCCCAGGGCAGTTGGCCCAGTTGCTCTGCCTTAGTTGTGCCATTGCTCAAAACAAAAAGGAGGGAGGTGGGTCACCCAGTAATGCACAGAATAAGCTAGGAGAAGAGAAGGAATCCAGGCCATGAGCACCCTACAATGGTAAGTCCTGGGGAGAGGTGAGACTGGAGCACCAGAAGGTCTTGGAAGGACAGGAAAAATTCTGGGTCCCAAACAGTGGTTGTGTCATGTTTGCTTGTGCCTTTTTCAGTAAAAAGAGATGAGGAACACATGACACTTGTGCAATGTGGAAAACAGCAACCACTCCGTTCCATTTTCCCATCCCAACTCATCCAAATAAAGGACCAGCAGCATTTCACTTTGATGCCAGATCTTCTTCTCCCCACTTGTGCGTGAAATTACAGCTCTGTCGTTCAGGAAAGCATGACATTTTTTGCTGGAGAGACCCAAGTCATGACTAACCTGGCTCTGATATGAACCAGGTTTCTCATACCAGAATTTTGTTTCAAAACAAATACTACTGCAAAACTCTTGTTTATATAAAATAAAATAGTATTGCCAATAGCTGAACATTTCTTAGGAATCCATCTTGTTCACTAAAGTAATCACAGGTCCTATAGTTTGCCCACCTGGCTTCAGCCTGCCATGCTGTCAGTGGGCCTTGCTGAATGGGTTCTGGATAGGGCAAGGTCTGTGTTCAACTAACCTCCACCATTAGTTTCTTCATGACAACCCAGACTGTAGCTGTGGCAAACCATACACCACATTGCATATTGTTGATGACTGCCCACTGACTAAGTTCAGCAGTGGACTACAGGAACTGCACATGGCCTGAGGATGCTATCATATGGCTCAGCAATTATGCATGCACAGACTGACTGACTAGAGCAGTGTTTCTCAACCTTTTAAGTAGCAAGCACCCCCTCAGTTCTGAAAATTTTAATAAATACCCCAACACTCAGTTTTCCAGGGGATTTTATATTTACAGACTAACGTGTGTTATATGTTGGAAGAAGGGCTGTGTATATAAGGCTGTGATGTGACAGATGTCTGATCTGGTGTGGATAGGGTTGCCACCTTTTACACCAGTGGTGCACAACTCAAGTGCTAGAGGTGATGTTGCCCAAACCTAGGAGGACTGAACCACATTATTACTCAGGAATTTAAAGAGCAGTGCAATGTGCGGTGCACCACATTTTTTGCCATAGTTTTGAGAGGAAAACAGGGCAAGAGAGAGAGCATTGGGGTACCCGCGTACCCCCTGCCTATGTCTCACATACTCCCAGGGGTACGCGTACCACAGGTTGAGAAACTTTGGACTAGAGTAATCCCACTGAACACTTTAAGACATCCATAAACCATGAGGCTACAAACAGGCATCACATTTGTCTTAGGGAAAAACATTTTATCCTGGGAAAAAGTGTTATCATTTAGACATCCATGTCCATTGTCCTGGGACAACCCTAAAAAGTTTATGGGATAAGAAGTGCTAACACTTTGTCCCGGGACATTATGAAGTGTGTCTGAAGGGTTGTCTCAGGATTGCATTGTTGAATTAATGGCACAAAAGCGGCAATGTATTCAGATACTTGCTAAACCCTGATTTGGAGGGGCAATGTGTGTACACTCCAATGCTGGGACTTTTCTGTTCCAGAACAAACAAATGCAGTGTGTGTACCTAGCCTGCCAGAAATAACTCTAAATTAGATGGAGCTATGTTGATCAGCATGCTTAATGGGTCTATTTTGTTGAGTGAATGTTACTTAATTCAGACAAAGATAGAACTGAGCCTAGAAACATTTGTGCAAAAATGAACATTTTTATGGTATCTATAAATAGTATCTATAAATCCAAAAATCTAACATTTTTTATAGTATCTATTTTATGTAGTCCAGTTATGACCAAAGTCCCGAACATAATAACAAAGATCTGGTGGTTGCCGCAGAGAGGCTGCAGCTAAATACAAAACAGGAGATAACAGGTTTATGCAGATGGTAGTTTCACAAGGAAAGAAATGGGAGAACACTAGTCAGCAAGATAAACAGTAGTCAATCTGAGACCAAACTAATTATGAAACTCCTGAGGGGCAAGGATTTTTTGTGGTAGCTTTTATTAGACCAACTGTATAGTTGGGAGAGCAGGTGGACAAGCTTTTGGGCATCAAGTTCACTTCTTCAGGTCTGCTGCTTTATAAATGTTTCTGAGAACCAACCCTACCACCAAAGTGGTAAAAGTTTCTGAGAACTTTTATAAGTAAGCACACGCACACACACAAATCCAATAATGTTCTTTAAATGTGAAAAGCTGTGAAAAACTGTTAAATGCCAAGACATACAAGCATTACACACCCATTCTTAGCTTATTCACCTGAACATACAGGTAATATTTAGAAGGGATCTCAATGTTAAGTGGTCTTGACAATGGCATGAATCAAGGATAGATTGCCAATTTTTAGCTGTTCAGAATTTGGGAGTGGTTGCCTGGATCTGATTGATCAAGAAATTAAATTTTGCTCTCATTTACATCAGCATAAAGTCATGATAATTTCACTGACTTCAAAACTCCTATGATTTCAGTGGAGCTATTCTTAATTCTTAATTCTTATTCTGTCATTGCAACTATGAACAAAGGGACATATCCTGTGCTTCTCCCTGCCACTAAGCTAGATTACTCAGCTTTCTGAAAAATCTCCCTCTGTAGAGGGAATCTCCAGGTGAGTTACTTGTGCTAGATCTACAAGACTCCTTGTATCTGAAATGATATAGAGGTGAGGCTGAGGAAAAGGTGATCTGACTGGACTCCCACTGTCCTCCTCCTACACACAGCTTTTGGAACGGCCCGTTGGGACTGAAAGGTGCTGAATACAACTCAGAGTTGCTCACGGTCTTCTCTAAATTGTCAAAGGTATCATATTGACTCCTACTGTAGCCTGAGGCTTGAGGGAGTGCTATTCCAACTATACCTCAGCTGAAGAAAAGAATCTAGGCCAGAATTTGGTCTGGGGCCTCAATAGTCCATCAGAAGAAGTGAAGGGGACTTCTCTCTTTGCTCTTGCTAATCCAGGTATAAGAGTCTTCTATTTCATTCGATTGTCCATTGCATTCCATACTTCACAAACATAAAATTAATGTCTACAAGTTTTTTGTGCACGGGGTCAACTGTGATGTAACATATCCTCCCAGCTGTTAGGATCCTTTATTCTACATCATGCTGTATTATTAGTCAGTCAGTTCGCCTAGTGCACAGTGATTTGCAATTAGTCTTGAAGAAAGAAGATTTTACAAGTTGACTATTTTTTGTAAACCAGAACCCATATTAGTTGAAAAGGGAAAGGCCAAAGGGAAATTATTGCTATCTTAGACAGCAGCATAAATTTTCGTCCTATTTTTAACCTAGCTTTTAATTTAATAAGTTTTATGACCCTTATATTAAGTACATATGTTTTACAAGACATTGTGTCCCTTGAGTCACCCTGAATTTGCTATTTACTATAGCAGAGTTAAATGAATGAATACTGTGTTTCTGGTTTCAGTTCACCCCTTATTTGATCCCTTTATATTCAGTAAACCTCCATAGAAACATGGAATTACAGAATTAGGAGGTGCTCCAAAGTTGTTTATAGGCTTCTGTTACTCTTTTCATGGGAATGAATAAACTTTTAGTCCCTTACGCAGAACCTACCTTATAACCACCAGATTTCAGATATTTACAAGATATAAACAGTGAAATCAATCATTATCCTTGTAATTACTTACTATTTAAATTTAAAATGTGTAATTTTTTAAAGGACAAGGGCCAAGGTATTTTTCTTAACTCTTGAAATCGTTTTGCCTACTATTGTTCATTAGAACACTGGAACAGAAGTCTGTTTCCTGAGCCAAAAGAGTTACACTCATCCAGTAGCTACACTGGAATAGTCATTAATGAATGACATTTTTCCTTTTCAGAAAATTAATGTTTAGCATAAACAAATAAAAGGGCTCTGTCTTATTTTCCTGGTACATGCAAACTTCTCAGTGATGTCAACACGAGTGAATTCAGAATCATGCACATAGCAATTATATGTGTGTTGCAAATGAAGTATAAGCAAATTAGAAGATTAATCATACTTCCTTGAGTAGGTCCCTTAAAAAAGCTAACCCCATAGAAATCATAGTCTGCCAAGAAAAGAAAAATAGTACCTTGTCATTCTTGTTTGGATAGGTTTATCCTATTTAAGTAATGCACAATGTATGGTTGCAACTTTTTCTCTTCAAGTTTGCAAGAATGGCCAAATGTAAAGATAATAAAGGTGGTATAAATATTTTTACCTGCTGGAAGGCATGAGCTATTGTTTGACTGCATATAAACATAGAGTATCTTTCAAATATAATAAAATTAGTTTAGAATGGTGTTTTATAAATTGGGTGGTTCTAATTTGACTTGAGCACTGGTTCTTAGTGACTTGCCAAAGTTCAGTAAATATGCAGAGCATAGTACATGCACTTTATCTTTGTGTATTAGCTATGACATAAACACAGAGGGGAAAAGTCAAATTTTATACATCAGAACCTGGGTTTGTTGCCAGACATTATAACGTTGCATATTTAATTTAACTGATGTATGTTAAAATAGGAAACCAGATTCAATGAGCTGTTTGTTTCTTTTCTACAAATACACTTACATCAATGACCTCTGAGGACATGACCTTAAAATGTAACTAGATGTTTAAAAGAACCTCAGAGATCTACATAAGACATTAATGTTTGTGTCAGAGGGTAGTATACAATCATGTATATACTCAGCTGTCTATATGTCGGCTGCTATATTTTTATTGTTACAGGAAACCTTCCAACATCCCAAACAGGAAAATTATCAACTTTTTTTCTTTTCTTTGGCATGGTCCCTTTTGAGACTGAAGGCATGACCTTAAGTTAGAACATATTTTTAACTCTATTTAGTAAACACTTTGGCACCTTCTATGTGTTTTTTAAACACTAAACCTTGTTTGGGAGTATAAAGCTGCTGATCAGTTACTAGTAGTTGTGAATTAGTGCATACAGTTGCACAGTGCTGTTTTGGTTAAAACATTGGTATTAAGACTCCAAAAACACAAGGAACAACAATTTTAGCCAGTCAAAGAGAACTCCTGGTCACCTCCCAAGGGACAAATTGATGTCAAGTTCTGCTGTCTGTCAGGATTAAGTGCCTGTTTGCTTTTTTACTAACATGTGGTTTGAGAACAAAGCAGCTCAAATCTCCTCCGTTCCTAACAAAGCATCTCAAATTGCTGAGTAAAATTCCTTAATCCCCCATCTTAATCTGAAAACACCAACACCACATGATAACACTGAGGTCTCTTTTTGTCCAGCATAGAGCACCATTAACATAGATGTTTGGTTTTGAGCTAACTTGTTCTTCAACAGGCTATTATCAGAGGGGAACTCCAGGTGCTTTGTTCTCAGACCAAATCTATCCAAACCATTTTTCTTCCTTATCTGTTCCATTCTAAATAAGAAACCAAGTATGAAGCAAGAATTGACTTGTGTACTTTTTCAGGACCTTGACCATGGGCTGTGGGTAGATGGAACGCAAGGTGAACTTTTAAATCATAAGATATATAAGTAGGCATTAATCAGCTAGTTGCATTATCGTTGATTTTATGCTTCAGCTGTAGGGCTAAAAGGACAACAGCGCTGTGTAAGCAGTAATACATATTTCTACTAGCATAACTAAGCAAACCATATCTACAAGGCAATATTAAACTAAAATATCTAATACAAAATCACTTATCTGAAAAGGATTGTTATGTTATAAGCTGAAACTCCGATAAGTAAGCATGAAAACCAGATGGTTTCAAAATACTATATATTTGCATGTATCATTTCCATGTTGAAACAAGATCTCCACATGTTCTAGGTTTTCTAGCTCTAATTCAAAAATGGCTGTGGGCACTGGATCTGCAAAAAAAGTTATCAAAATGTCTGCTTGCTCTTCAACGACTTTAGCTCACCATCTCACAATGTATTTCCATAGCATTCTTATTTCAGTTACCTTCCACAATTTTATCTATTCTTGAACTATTTTTAGTCAACAGTCAGCAGAGAGGCATGGTGAATGTTTTTGATGTGGTATGAATTAATCAAATCAACTAAAAATTCATGTTGTAAAATTTAGGAACACCGGGTAAACAAGATCCCGTCCTCTTAGAACCCTCTGAATCCTCCTACTGGTTTAGTTCATGTTTTCTTAATTCCACTTCTCTTCACATTTCTTATGTAATAGAGACCTATGAAATTAAAGTCTTCATGTATCATTGCCTTGATCTGATATCTCATGCTCTGTAATCTCCACAGCAACATTCCTCAATTTGGAACAGTGATGTTAGTTCCACTGTGCAAACCCCATTAACCAGAACAGCTTGAAAGGGTGACATAGTGGCCCCATTTAAATCCATGGGAAATTTGCAAAGCGTGGAATGGAGCAAGGAAAAGCAAGTCGTTTCTTCTCTGAACGAAATGATCCCAGTTGTTCCAACTTGTAAGTCATATTTTCTAGACCTTTAAACCTTTTTGTTGCTCTCCATTAGGCTTTTCTAATCTGCCCATGCGGAAGGACCTCGCTTACATGACACTGAGAAAATAGGCCCATTTTTGGCAGCTTCACTTGAGCAAAGGCCAACAATCCCAAAATATTGCTCGCATGAGAAGTCATCCACAGGAAAAATAGAACTGGACTGTTTAAATGGAAATTAGAATGAGACCAAGACATAGAGTTTGGGTTCTACTCCACTTCTAATATCCCTGACATTTGACACAGTTTCCCCCCTTTTTCTCCAAGGGGAAGATTTTGGGAAGATAATCTCTTAATTTGAATGACACGGGAACTCTTTCAATGAAAAGGAGGAGGCATGAACTAGATGGCCTTGCTCCAAGGAAAAGGTGAAAGTGGGGAAGGTACAGGGTACTGCAAATGGCTCTTTAGCTATCTTATACAATAAGACAACTGCAAGCAAAAGCATCTGTAAGATTATAAAGGGAGAATGGGGTTTATGGGGAGGCAGACAAGTACTTTACCTACACATGGACATGGAATCTACATAAGTAAAAGTCTTGAATAAGATTATTTAGGAATGGGATCCTATAGAAACTTTTTAACATTATGCTGACAAGTAACTAAAATGTACACAGGAATTATGAGCTAGTTACAGGCTCAAATCACTGTTGCAGACTTGCTAAAACATTTTTTAGCCAAAAATTTACTTGCCAATTCACCAATGTGAAAAAAATCCCCTGTCTTATGCAACCCATACACAAAGTAAACTTCTTTCTTGATTGACAAAGAGAAGGCACCATTTTATCCAGTAAATCCACAGATACTGGTGAGCAAGCCTATATCATTCTTTCAAGCCTATCCTTCACTTATGTCTATGGGAAGAATGGTACCTTCAGGGTGCGCCTACACAAGATGCTATGTCACCGTAGCGACAAGCTATGTTGCATAGCTCATTGCTACGGCAATGTAGCATCAGCAAGCACGAACCATGATGCTGATGTTGCTGCACAGTAGCAATGAGTTACTGCACAGTAGCTCATTGCTACTATGCAGTAGCATGGAAAAAACCTGTGTGGCATTGGGACTGCACAGTAATGTTTAAGCAAGTACTAAATGACTGTGCAAGTACATTGGTAGTGCTTAAGCAAGTACTAAATGACTGCACAGTAACAAGTGCACAGTCCCCTGCACCTATAAACACACCCACAGTGAAGCCAACATAGTTATTCTGGTGTAAAAGAGATCAAATTAAACTTAACGACTGCACATCTGACTGTAGTAGTACTGGCCTCACAAATCAAAGACTGAGGAGAAAGCACTTGTATAGTGGTATCTGTACTGGTTTGTAAATCATTGCGTATAACAAACCAGGTAAGTCTGTGCCATGGACTCGTCTCTGACCCATCAGATCTTCCTGACCCAATATACAAAGATATTGCAGAAGATATACATCAAATACTGGGTCCATGGAATCAAAAAGTTCTTTGTGCTCAAGAGCCCCATTCTTTTCACGTTCATACTGATAGCCACTTTTCACAGAGGTGCCTGACTACACTGGGTAACTGGTCCAGATACATCTCTTTTCAGCTAGCCCAAGACAGAGTCGATCTAAGTTACACAGTTTCCTGAAAGCTGCAGAGTTTAGATCAGTAGCGACAGGACACACATTCGCCCTTTGGTTGGGGGATGCAAATCTTAGACCAGGTTCTGCCATTTTTAAACCAGTCTGTGTGTGCCAAACTTCTGTTCTGTTATAGGTACAAACTGGTTTCCGATCACTTGTACTGGTAAAAGTGTAATGTCTGTACCTGGCCTTCAGGAACTGCAAAATCTTGGGAATTTTCTGTTTGCCTGACTAGTGAGCGCTGGAAGCATGATGGACATCTGATGTATTGACTGATGGCTGAGGGCTGGTGTCCTGCCAGGTAAGAGCTTCTAGAATATATTTAAAAATAGAAAGAAGAGATGAGAAGATAAGATTTGTGTTATTCAGCATTATAGGGGAAAGGAGGGGGTGAATTATTGTATAAAGATGAAGAAATACAAGAGCTTGACATTAATGGAAACACTGAGGAACTGCTGGAGACTTGGGGGAGGAAAGGAAGGGAACACAAGATTTCTGTGGACAATGATCCAGATTCTAGTACTACTGCTGATAGAAGTTCAATGTCTCTCTCTGTATATATTTGGGAGGATTGGGTATGTTAAATGTTAAATCTAATGTTTTATGGGTTGCCTTTATTAACGAATAAAGTTTTTTTTACAGCCTCTGATAGGCTTCATATTAATTTTTGTATGCTAAAGAGGAACATGGCCTTCTTCAATAAATGATGACATTGGGTTTTCTTTTGCTTAGTCCATTATTCAACCATAGGAAAATTTTCTTCCTGTAGACTGAGCTTCTTTCTACACCCTACCCAGATAGATAGAACTCCAACACCCTACCCAGCCAAAGGCACGAGTCAAATAACTTCTGGAGAAGACAGCACTCATAAGCAGCAGATTTAGCACTCTACCCAGAGAGAAAATGCACTGCCAATCAGGCTACTTCTGTTCAGGATGACAACTTGGCTTCACAGGAATGTTGGTATGGTAGATGTTCTGCTGATCCCAAATAAGGTGCTCAGATCAATTTCTTTCCTATTGTGGATAAAGCTCCCATCTTTGCCCATTTTCTTTTCCAGTACATCCACACTGTGGTGTCAGGACATTTGACTTCTATGTCGTGAATGTCACACCAAATCAAAAGGGCAAGACCTAAGAGTCAAAGCCTAGCTACAAAATCACAACTGGTAACACACATCATTGTCAGCTCCAGCATTTCATAATGGATAGCTCATGAGTGAGTACAAAGCCAGTGCTTGGTATCTTCTGCCATGATTGAAATGTTTCAATCATGCTAATTAAATGAATATGGCCTGTGCTAATGAAAATAGCAAAATACTGTTTTGGAGTCCACTGGCACATACATTTTGATTATATCAACTTGCTGTTCTTCTGTTCCTCTTTGTACCATATACTAGCAATGTAACTGTGGCTAACAGTACTTTCACCATAACAAAGAAAATACTATATAGGCACCTGCCTGAACACAGATGAGCTTATTTAAGTGGCATGCAAGCTCTGGAATTAGTTGTCCATACTAGGCTCACTGAGTCTTTTACAGATATACTCTTTTATACCTCATTTTTAAAAGTATATTTTTAGTTTGGGGGTTTTTTTTCATCCTGCTTCTGCCTTTCCTTGCGTGATTAGCCATCCAGGAAATGCTTAAATTACAAAATCATAAGGTTTAAAAGATTTATAGATCAAATTATATTAACCTAATGCAATAGGCTGGGCATACGGAAATTAGAAGTCTTTATATGATATTTTGATTATTAAATTGCTCCCTTTATACTATTTACTTTGTTTGCAACGGTAAGGGTTTTGCTGTCTGATGTCAGAGCCCTCAGAGTAACCAAGCAAAAACAAATGACTTAGTCCTTGGTTCAAAGAAATAATAGGTTACTAGCATAATTAATTTTATGTTTAATTACTGTAGAATGAAACAATTCAACAATATCCAATCAATCCTTAGAATGACAGAACAGAAGGTCAGCAG
Source organism: Alligator mississippiensis (assembly GCF_030867095.1). Lineage (NCBI taxonomy): Eukaryota > Metazoa > Chordata > Crocodylia > Alligatoridae > Alligator > Alligator mississippiensis. Next base: position 216,004,946 of record NC_081824.1, on the reverse strand, counting down.
TTGCTAAGTCAATTGTTTTGAAAGAGAAATTTATGTCAGGTTCTCTTTTATGTGCTAGAGAAAGAAACTGGATAAAAGTGGTCAAGCAAACATTAATTAATTGTATAAATGTAATCCTGTTGTCATGCTAAATCATACAGACTCTGGGTGCAGTGTTCAAAACACTAGACATGCATCAGTTCAGAATGTCTAGAGATGATCTCTTCTATTTAAAAACAAAATTAAAGGCCAATGTGAATATTTTGGGAGCAACTGAAATGAGTCTGTGGCCTCAGTCCAGTTCCTATATGTGGCAAGTCTACATCGCATAACCCAATTAACATTATTTGACTCCCTGCTGGCAAGTCTCAGCAGAACAGAGGTGGCTTTGGCGGAATACAGCCTGCTGCTTGAGCTCCTTCTCCTTGCCCAATTTCCTGAGCTATGAAATAGAAAAATGAGTTTAAAGAGTCTAATGAAAACTAATTTCCCTTCTTTTATCATTTATTTAGAGTCACTGCTGCCAGTTCTCAAGATTATAACTTGGGGCCTCACACTATGTGGTGTTTTCTATAAAGCTCCAGCTCCTGGAGTCATGTGTTTATTTGCTCCAGTCTTTTGATCATATGTGGATGCATGTGCTCATGAGTGTTGTATATTGTTGCTGCATGGATGTACACAAAGAATATTCAGTTATGTGTCAGGGTGTTGTTGATGATCTACTGATGGACACACATCCTCTGACCCAGTATGACTAGTAGATTGAGCAACAGCCTTGGATATATTTTTTTTTTGCTTCTATCATCTCCTGAAAGATAGGAAGGGTTGATGTCTGTTTACACTTGCTGAGGACCTAGATTCATTAGAAAAACCTGCATTCCTGAGCCCCTGGTGTCAAACCAGGCCAACTCCATCTTGGAATCTGACCCCTCTTTTCCCAGTGCCACTCCCACTACATGTAGGCTCCACTCTTATTAAAATGTGTATGATGATTAACTGTTAGGTCTAGTTTAAATCTTTGACTCAGAATGTCTGTCTGAAGTATTTGTTTGTAATGAGACTCTCAGTGGCCATGTTGTTACTGTGCAGTCATTTAGTACTTGCATACCCAAGTACTAAATGACTGCACAGTAACCAGTGCCAATGCACAGTAGCATCCCTGCACGGTTTCCTGGTGATGCTGACTGCACAGTAGCTCATTAGGACTGTACAGTAGCTTGTTATTACTGTGAAGTAGCATCGCATCACAGTTAGTGCCACCCGATGCTACTGCCCAGTAGTAATGAGCTACTGCGCAGTAAGCATCTTATGTAGATGCAGCCAGTATGTATCTATGAATGACTTGCCTATTCCAGAGCCCAATGACTTAATTTCCATTAGCTTTAGAAGGGAAGACAAGGAAAGAGAGATTATTTAAAATTACACCCCTTAGTCCTCCTCTAAGGCTATGTTTGACTGATCTCTCTCCTTTTAAAAGGTCAACATTCTCTTATATTAGAATAGTGACTTTCTTCCTTGTTAGGCCAGCTGCACCTATATAAACCCCTGGATTGTTTTAAAGTCTTTTTTCTATGCAAACCACAAACATAAAGGTTTCTCTCTCTCTACTTGACATTGTGGGGAGTTTTACCAGGAATAGGATCATGCCTTTAGAACCTCTGTTATTGGATTTCTAGATTCAGTCCCTGTTATATAAGAATATTCTTTAATCCTTTTATCCCTTCAGTTTGAGGCACACCTGGAAGGACTGTTTTTGTGAGGACAGACACAGTTAAAATTCATCGAATCATAGAAAATTATGTTTGGAAGGGGCGTCAGGAGGTCATCCAGTCCAACCCCCTGCTCAAAGCAGGACCACCCCCAGCTAGATCATCGCAACCAAGGCTTTACCTACCTCAGTCTTGAAAACCTCCAACGATGGAGACTCCACAACCTCTCCAGATAACCTGTTCCAGTGTCTTATTACTCTCCTAGCAAGAAAATTTTTCCTAATATCTAACCTAAACTTTCCTTGCTACAACTTGAGACCATTGCTCCTTGTTCTTTTACCTGGCACCACTTGCAACAGTCAAGATCCATCTTCTCTGGAACCACTTTTCAGGTAGTTGAAGGCTGCAATTAAATCCCCTCTCAGTCTTCTCTTCTCCAAACTAAATAAGCTCAGTTCCCTCAGCCCCCTCCTCAGAAGTCTTGTGCTCCAGCCCCCGAACCATTTTCACTGTCCTCCTCTGGACTCTGTCCAATTTGTCCACATCCTTTCTGTACTGGGGGGGTTCAAAACTGGACATAGTACTCCTGATGTGGCCTCACCAGTGCCAAGCAGAGGGGAGGAATCACTTTTCTTGGTCTGTTGGCAATGCTCCTACTAATGCAGCCCAGGGTGGCATTAGCCTTCTTTGCAATAAGGGTACACTGTTCACTCATATTCAGCTTAGTGTTCACTGTAACCACCAGGTCCTTTTCTGAAAAGCTGCTGCTTAGCCAGTTGGTCCCAAGCCTGTACTGGTGCATGGGATTCTTCCATCCTAAGTGGAAGACTTTGCACTTGCCCTTATGGAAACTCATGAGATTCCTTTTGGTTCAATCTTCCAATTTGTTGATGTCCTAGCCCTACACTCCAGCATATCTAATACTCCCCCCAGCTTGCTATAATACATGAACTTGTTGAGAGTGCACTCCAACCCATCTTCCAGATCATTAACGAAGATATTAAACAAAACTGACCCAAGGACAAATCCCTGGGGCACTCCATTTGATACCAGCTGCCAACTAGACATCAACCCATTGACTACTACCCTCTGAGCCCAACGATCCAGCCAGTTTTCTATCCACTTTACAGTCCATTCATCCAACCCTTACTTTCTTAGCTTGTTTGTGAGAATGTCATGGGAGACCATATCAAAAGCCTTGCTAAAGTTTTGTATGCATACCAGACCAGACTCTGGCTTCTTTACTTTGCATTCCATCCAGGAAGAGCACACACCAACTGCTGAAACTTCCTTAGCTTGACAACGGGTTTTTGAACCCAAAAGCTTGCTTAATAATTGTTTTCCAACTATTTAAGTTGGTCTAATAAAAGATATCAGATTCACCCAAAGAACCTTGTCTGCCTATGTCTTTAGACCAACACAGCTACAATCTACACCCTTGCTAAAGTCAAGGTATATCACATCTACTGGTCTCCCTGCATCCACAGAGCCAATCATCTCATCACAGAAGGCAATCATGATGGTCGGGCATCCATGATGAATCCATGCTGACTGTTCCTAATCATCATCTTCTCCTCCTAGTACTTAGAAATGGATTCCTTGAGGACCTGCTCCATGATTTTTCCAGGGACTGAGGTAAGGCTGACCGGTCTGTAGATCCCTGAATCCTCCTTCTTCCCTTTCTTAAAGATGGGCACTACTTTTCCAATTGTCCAGGACCTCTCCCAATTGCCAGGAGTTTTCAAAGATGATGACTAGTGGCCTTGATCACATTGGCCAACTCCCTCAGCACCCTCAGGTGCATCCTGTCCAGCCCCATGGACTTGTACACTTCCAACTTTTCTAAATTGTCCCTAACCTGTTCTTTTGCCACTGCTAGCTGCTCACCTCCTTCCCAAACTGTGCTGCCAGGTGTAATAGTCTGGGAGCTGACCTTTCCTGTGAAGACTGAGGTAATAAAGGTTTTTGCATCCTCTGTCACTGGGTTGCCCTATTTAGTTAAATTCTGGATCATCCTCTTGTTGCTGACATTCTTGTTATCCTTCACATCCCCATTTTCAAATGCATTAGAAATAATCACGTTACACACACACACACACACATATCTCTTGTCCCAGAGAGAGACTCAGCAGAGGCTCTCCATCAGGTTCATTCTGCATATCACTTCCTAAAATAAAGTTCTTTCCACTGGACACTTCACCAAAAATCTATCAAAGACAAAAATATCCAGTTCCCTGTGGGTGCACACTTCTCACAAGACTACCACTCTCTCTTCAGTGTCTCAGTTCTAATCCTCAAAGGGAATTTACAAAACACCTTTCGTAGATGAACCTAAAAACTTAACTTCACTGGATACAAAAAATCATGGACTAAATATAGACATTGAATTTATGGCACATTATAACCTGCCTAATATCTGATAACCCCAGGTAACCTGTCTGCATTTTACAGGCTACATTCTACCACCAGGTCAACATTCTCTCCTTTCCCCCCTGCCCACCTACCTGTCTCACACGTATTGTCTCCCATCACTTCTGATCCTCACTGCCATGCATTTGCATTTTCACAGACCTGCATTTTGCATTTTTGCTTCTATTCCACTCAGAAGAGCACACAAAACACAAGCAGACTCTCCCTATGCCCAAAGCTTGCAAAGAACAATTTTTCCAATTATTTAGTTGGTCTAATAAAAGATATCACATTCACCCAAACAACCTTGTCTGCTTATGTCCTTAGACCAACACGGCTACAGCCAGCAACCCCTAACCTCTTAGTTTTGATTCTTACTTTGACTACCAAAAACTAATAGAGAAATTCTTCTCTTGCAAAGAACTCAAAAGTGAGTGGAACCCCACATCAACCTTGAAAGGATCTCAAGGCACCTCAGGGTGCCATGCACCCTGGTTGAACAGCATTTGCTAATCACATCGTTATTTTCTATACACTTCATTTGAGCACAAAATCTAAATGAACTGAAAAGAATTTATTAGAAAAATGTTCTTCTGGGCTGAGATTTTTTTTTCAACATGTTTGAGCCCAAATGGAGTTTGCCACAATTACTAATCTTCAAAACGAGGGGTTTACTTTGGCCATGTTGACATAACCTTAACTACAGTGCAAGACATGATCATAGAAGATGGAAATGTATATTTTTGGAAATAGATTTCATTCTGACAACTCTATAACAAACAAATGTAATTTTAATACTGTGTGTTCAATGAAAAATGAACTGTTGAATAAACATCAGGCTAAAGAGCAAACTCAGCCTGTCTCATATTTCTTGGACTGTCCCAAAATATCCCATTGATTACTATAAATATCATAAATAGAATATGGCTAAGATTCTCAAAACAAGCCTTTGAGTAATTCAATGGGATTGAAGCATCTAACTCCCACAGACACTTTGAAACTCCCAGACTGACTGTAAGTGTAATATATAAATACAAAAGTGTACAGTGTCAGTCTCAGTTTAAACCAGCTATTATGTGGTCTATTCGTGGGATTGTTTTATTTTTTTGGAAAGTATTTTGTTTCTAGTTAATTACCATGTTGTTACCTTAAAGTCAAGCATCCTTCCCTTGATCAATCAGCAGTTTGGTTAAAAGTGGACAAATATTTCCGATCATCCTGATTAAACTCCTCTGCTATTTAGTAGCAATACAAAATGCATTATTTTGCTTCCTGTAAAAGAAAGCAAAATCAGTGTCACTCACAATGTTAGAATAAAAGGTCAAAGCAAAGGTTCCCCCCACTCTGCTCAGTTTCTTCAGCATTGTTAATGAAAACAGCATGATCTCACATATAAACTATAAAGTTCATACAAAAAGAGAAAGATAAAATGGATATCAGCATTAGTGCCCATAAACATGAATTTCTATACAAACCCCCTCTTTATTTTATTTATATCCAACCAGTTTAGAAGACTCTTTTGTCCTCTGTTACAGCCAAATAATTCATTTTACATGTTTCCTGATAATTTTTCAATTGTTTCCTTAAAACTCAATTCCTACTGAAGTCCACAAGTGTTGAGGCAGCTCAGCAACTCAGAGGATCAGGCTACTGAGTTACAGGTATCTCTGCTAGTGCTATGCATCCCTGTCACCATTAAAAATGAACTGAGGTCCTTCCAGTTTCACAACAAATAGATCTTTCATTTGATGTTGCCTCAGATCCTGCAAAAGAATGAGCCTACCCTGCTCTCTGTGGAAGACATGAACTTTTTTTGGAATTCAGACTGTCTTGCTGTGGTATCCTTATCACAAGAGACCTGTTGGTGGTGTAGCTGCCATTTTCTTCATCCTTTTCATTCACAACAACCTGGTTGCTCTCTGATTCATAGATTCATAGATGTTAGGGTCGGAAGGGACCTCAATAGATCATCGAGTCCGACCCCCTGCATAAGCAGGAAAGAGTGCTGGGTCTAGATGACCCCAGCTAGATGCATATCCAACCTCCTCTTGAAGACCCCTCTGTTTGGGGAGCTCACCATGCTTTTTATATTTGAGGCTACAGATGTCAACACTGCAAAAAAAAAAAAAAAAGCTATGTGGTTCACTTGGGTTAAAAGAGTAGTAAAGACAGGTTATTAGGGTATAAACTCAGATCAAGTGCAACCCTACAGAAGAGCCCAGAGATTAATTCAAGTTCCTAGTCTAAACTAAATCCCAAGCTGCTATGTCTTCACAGCTATTTTAAGTTAAGAACACATTTTTATTTTTTATAACATCTTCATCTAACAACGTGTCTTTTTTCTCTCTCTCTTCACTGTATCCTTTAATTTCTTTCTCTTATTCCTTTTCTAGCTGAATTTGTATAAAGTATTCTAGGAGAGATCCATTGTGAAAAAAAATAATTGCTTTTTTTAAAAAAAATCTTTTTTTATTACATTTTAGCCTTTAAAATGGCTTGCCTTCTTAAGTAACTTTGAAACTGCAGTTCAAATTGAAGCCCTTGAATATTCCCCAGTTGTGGAGCTGACTGGGGGTACCAGTTAAACTTCATGGTATAACTCATAGAAGACCAAAGCCTAGTTACCATTATGCTTGCCCAAGTTCTCCAACAGCCAGCACATTCCTGCTTGACTCGCAGCTACATAGAGAAAGGAAAGTAGATAATGTGAAGAAAGCTATGCCAAGAGGATTTCTGTAGCCAGAGGAATTCCCACTAACCCTGTCCCTTTTCACACCACTGGACCAGCACAAATCTGACTGGCTTAACCTTGTCTGATGATCTATCTTTGACATTTTTGTCCCTCCTGAATAATGCTGTTCAACAGAATTCCTCGAAACTTCACCTTCTTTGCAGGCAAACACTATGGATCAGATTTTGACCCAAACATTACAAAGAATAACATATTTTCCCCAAGCACTCTACTAGTGCCTTTGAAACAAAAACCTGTAAGTTATCATGGAAGCCAGTGTAACTGTGCCTTCAGCCAACTCACATAAGTCCAGGTCCTGAACCAGCGGAAAGCCTTTTACTAGCTGAGAATCTGGCCCAGTTTACTCTAGCCATAAATTCCTTCCCTTAAAATATAAGACTCAGTTTAAACTGAGTAGCTGCAAATTTTAATATCCTCTTCATTTTATACACTCACATAGTCTTTAAGAATATATAAACAAGTTGGAAGTATCTTATATATAATACAGCTTGGGTGTAATTTTTTTCCTCCTTTCCCCTTCAAGCCATTACAATAGTTTATTTTAATGTGTGTCTCTCACAGACTTCAGTGCCATACTTCAAGGAGAATGATAGGTCAGCATGCCTTGTTTTAAGTTTATGAACTGACAGCCCACTTTCAATGACAAAAGAAAATGTAACCTAGGCCTGTTTTAAAGCAATGATTGTCAGATCACATGTTCAATATGTCATATGGAGTACACTTCATTAAGGACTGAATTACTTTACTTGTAACATGAGCTAAATTAAAGTCAATGTCAGGCTGCATAAATCACTGATTTAAATGTATCACTAAGTGCATTGAAACAGTCATCATCACCCCTTGCCCTAAAATAACCCAAAAATCTGGGTTTCATTTTTATAAGTTGTAAGGATGACAGATATGAGGCTTTTTTCTTTGCTGGGGCTCACAATTTTGCTGTCAAAAACTGTTGAACTTTTAAGGAACAGCAGTGATCCATTGACACCCCTAATAAGACAGTTTATTTCATAGCACATTGAATTCAGAACTCACAAAGTAGAGATACCAAACATGCAGAATATCAATCAGGCTGTCATACAAGTCCTTCATAATAGTGCTGGAGTGAAAATCTGGTATCTTGTATGCTTGAGAAAGGATATCATAAGGAAGAATCTTGGGACCACTTTACAGTCACCGAGGCAAATTTTGCTCTGGCCTACCCCAGAGATAGGCGACTTGTAGGGTTAAGTCAGGACAGACATTGGATACATTCTGTCCTGCTGGGAAGCAGTCCTGTTATTAACTGTATAGATGAAACATTAACTCCAAGAAAAAAAAAAACTGATAAGAAACTATCCACTTGTATCTCCACTGTAAACTCAAGGCATAATTCTCTTCTTGCAGTAGTTTTATATAAAAGTAAATCAGTTGATTTTAATGGAATAATTTCTGTTTTACACCTCTGTGAGCATAGAATTAGATCCATTCTGAAATTTTGATGAAGGCTGCTAGCTGGCCACAACATTGATTTATACCACAAGAATACAAAAAGTGGATAGAATTAGACCTGGGCAATACAGGCCTGTTTCTTTGCTCACGGTTGTGTAAATCAGGAATAGCTCCACTGAAGTCAAAGGAATTACATCAGCATAAAATAAGTGGAGCATCAGGCTGTAAATTCCTCCTTCAGATTTATTCCAGCTGTTTGCACAGTGGATTAACTTCTTTCTGAGGATTAAAAAAGTAAATAAGATTGGTCTGTTTTAAAATAGATCTTCTGTGTATTGTATCTTTAGATGAGGGAATGAAGTCAAGTAGTAGAGCGGGGTTTCCTCTGCTATCCATCTTCTGGGTCTACTTAATCCCTAGAGAAGATCACCATGACAGTCAAGGAAAGCAAGGTCTTCTAAAAGAGAAGAGGAAAGCTTTACAACAGACTTTGTAAACCTGGAACTGAAGTGGCTAGAAGAAAGGGCCTTGGGTGCCATACGTTTATGCTCCTCATGCAAATTTCTTAGGAAGCCCCTGTACTGTCTGTGCTCTCTTTTCTTCCTAAGGTATGACAACTCTCATCACGTCCATCCTCCTTCTCCTCTTCACCTTTGTAGTTTGATGATCAATCTCCAAAAACCTACTATGACTGTCAGCACAAAACAGTAGGCTCCCCTTATACTTGGCTTCTTTCATCTCCTTTGGAAACTGACCTATATTTGTTCTATTTTCACGAGCATGGGGACATTTCCCACATCCATTTGTTGTATGCTCTGTGTTACAAATTAGAGTCCTGTAATTCAATTTAGTCATTTTGGAGGCAAATAAACTCTTATAACTAAGATCATTTCAGTAAAATTAAAAAAATCTTAAAATTACTTTATTCCCACAGTAATAAATTATCTGACAAGAGCCTGAAATTTAAACCCAATTCAAACTAAAGGCCCATAGAGAACAGGTGTGTGAAACTTGCCTGGTGCCCTGGGCCAGATCTAGACCCACCTCTAGCGGCAGGGGAAGCAGTGAGATGTGCGAGCAGCAGCAGCTGTAGGGTGCACATCTCTACGTCAGGTCAAGGCGGTTCAGTGATTGATGTAGCTGTCACATCAATTGATACAAAACATGTCCCCAGTATGACTCCACATCCCAAAATACAGCAGTGGGCCCCACTCCTGCTTGCCCATCCCCAAATGTCCAGCCCCCTCCAGTAGCCCTGTGAGCCAGACAAAATGGCTGCATGAGCTGGATCTTGCATGTGGGCCAGATGTTCGCCCTGCTGTAGAGCAAAGGCGAACTGCACTAATGTAGTTCTCTTCTTATATGCGGTCACTTGGAGGATGAAATCTGAATACTGGAGAATTTGGACATTCCCCATATTGAGGGAAAAGAATTTTTTTTGCATGTATAATGATAAATCACTTTGCAAATGAGGAAGAAAAGGTAGAATTCTCAGTATAATTCACATAAAGGCTCTTCCCACATCCCTATGCTGTCTGTCACCATTACAAAGGTAGAAAAATACTTAAATAGCATCTTGCAATACTAACTAATTAGTTGCTGAGCAGCCCTGTTTGGTTGAAAAGTGTTACAATCCTCATTTAAATGTACAAACATGGACACAGACAACTGACTTGTCCCAAGTAGGTCATGTTCACTGCTGCTGTAAGCATATCTGCCTTAAGCAGAAGTGAGACTATTTCCCTTAGTGAGGAGAACTGTGATTTCCATATTCCCAATCTCTTGCTTAAACCAATTAGTCAAACTGGTTTAAATGTACCACTCTACATTTAAACCAGCCCACTCTTTAACTGATAAGTCAATTGAAAACCCAGAAAGCTGAAAGTGGAAAGGGAAAACCAAAAAGACACATTGCAAGAGCCCATCCTTCTGGAATATCAACTACATGCTTCATTACACAGATCATGCAAAATAGCATAGACATCAGGTTACATTTCTGCAGCATTAAAAGCATGAAGTTGCCCACTAAACAATTAACTGTTAAGGTACGAGAACTAGAATTTGGGTGCTGTATTTAACAGAACCTCCACCCTGGATGTCATCTGCAAACATACCACATTGGCCCAGGATAAAGCCACTTCAAGCCTTGTCCTTTCTACTTTGTGTGAAGGTCTATGTACATGTTGTATGCTTTTCTTCTTAGTAAAATAAGCATTACACCTTTCCTACATTTTCTGACCATTACTTTCAAACCAAAAGATAGTAAACACAGTGATTTCATAGTTACAAAAGTCTAAGACATACTGCTCTAACAATCATGCAACTAAGGCTGCTGCATGGGAAAAAATTGCACTAAGTCAGGAAATGATTGTACTATTATCTGTGTAAATTATATGCTGCAGGCTGATATGGTTTGAGGCAGTGGAAGCAAGTGGCACTAGAGTATCTGATATTGCTCTACTAGGTGATGCCCAACCCAGCGCTGAGTGTATTTTACATACACTGGATGCCTCCTAGAATCATGCAAAGGGTCCCATAATTTTGATCTCCCTCCTGCCACATCCCAAACACACACTTTCAAAAGTTTATCTATAATAGGTTCCTGAAAAAATCAGTAGCAATCTTTGCTGTCATCTTATAAAATGTGGTTGCTTGGAGGCTTTGAGTGGTACTGTGGTATCAGCCTTAACCCAATGATCATGTGACTTTACAACCAATTTTCACAAACCATCACTATGTAAACCAAACAGCTTCTGTTACTGACTCTGATGCTGTAAGTCTGTCTCCAGTTGTTCCTGTAACATGCTGAAAGGTATTGTGCTGTGCAGACATACCACAGTGTTTTTCACCACAGCGTATGCAGTGAGACAGTGTAATGATAGACATATACAGTCAACCTTTAACAAGTAGCCAACCATTGTTCCTTCTCTCTGTATGCATGAGAGGTCACCAGGAATGCCTAGGCAAGAGTATGGAGGCTGCCCAGGATTTTCATCCCCACTTTAGACCATTGAGACAGAATACAAAGGCCAGAACAAGGCCAGACCAAGTCCAGAGCCTTGATTGTTGTAGTTATATGCACATCTCAAAATTGAACCCTGTTCTCCCTCAAAGCAGACAAGGATTCTACCACCTAACCACAACAGCAGGTGAATCCTTAATACCATTTGAAGAAACTATCATAAGTTTTCAAGCATTTGCCCACTCTTGTTCTGCAAGATCATTGCACATATGATATGCATATGGATGTTGAGAAGAAAAATAACATGGAAGGATGCTGCTGGGATGGAAGGCAGGTTTTTTTTTCAGGTAGACAAGAGTCTGATCCCTTTGCTTGAATCTGTGCCTCCTGGGGAAAAAACAGCTGCTAAGAGCCTGAATTCTAGGTGCTCCAGCTTTTAATAATCCATGATGTCTGACTTCTTGTAGCCATGCCTGTGAGGTGTTCATAGAGACAACGATGTGTAAAAACCCAGAAGGAAGAGCTATAGATTAGGAAGATTCCCTTCACTCTGAAGTACTGCCCCCCATTGTTGAGAGGGGATCAAGACTAAAATGAACTATGGTACACAGAGTGTGTCTATACGTGTGGTTTAATGTGCAGTAGCCTATTCTATTGTGCATTAAAGCGGCACATAACAAAGTATGCTAATATTCAGTAGAATAGGCTACTGCACATTAAGTATCACCTAAAAAGCATGTGCTTGTGCTACTGTGCATTAGGGCAGCCTAATGAGCATTAATTTAGCTCCTCATGTTGGAGGTACGAAATTTAATGTACATTAGGAAAAGTGCATTAATGCATATATAGACGTGCTACAGTGTCTGTATTCCCTTGAGCAAATAAAGCTGACATAGACATGCAGTACAAATCTGATTCTCTATTACTATCTATCATACAATGAACAACTCTGGGAGAAGAACAATGTTTGTCAATCAATCATCATAACAAGCTAAGTAGAGGGATGTTAGCAAAATTCCCTCTTCAGTTTCATAATTCACTCTAAGAATTGCATGCTTTCTGAAATGCCAGTAATTTGAGTTCTAGCTAAGGCAACCAAAATACACCTTTTAAACCTTCTCTCTTCAATAAGAATACATTCATTGTGTTTCTAACTAACTAAAGTTTTGTTATTTAAATGCATTAAAAATGAAATATTTAATGAGGGAAGATAATAACCTGAAGGATTCTTTACAAGACCTCAATCCTGGCTGTATCAAGCATGGTTCTGTTCCATCTTTGCGTATAGCCCCCAAGGATACAGTGTTGATCAGAGCAGGGGAGGAAAGACATGGCTTTTTTTATATCCAATTTTGCAAACATAAGGTTTATGAGCTGCTGTGAAGAAGATAAATTTTCACTAGACAGTCCTTTTGAAAATGTTCTTTTTTCTCTGTAATTTCCCTTCCTTCCTTAAACTAAAGAAGAGAGACTTCCTTTAAAGAAAGCCTCCAAGTTAAACCTGTTTGAAGTGTCCCATGTGCAACATGGTACAAGTTCCAGAAGACAAGTTAGCAGTGACACAAAGGCAGCTGTAGCTTTCTGGCCCACAGGAGAAGAGAGTTATTTTGGAAAGTGCTCTCAGCTGTTGCCTAGAAAGAAAAAAAAAAAACAACTACCCGCTGACACACAAACCCTTCTTTACAAGCAGAGATAAGGCTGGATTGGCACTCCAAGTCCAAATCCCCCCTAGGCTGGAGAAAGCTTGGAGAAAGGTCAGGTCCAGATTGGAACCTCATGGTGCTGGCCTGCTTCCATGTATAACAGATTTAGTATTTCAGCCAGAAACCACAACTCTCAACTCCATCACCCCACACTGTGCCCCTGACAGATTCTCTACACTTTTTATAACTGATTAGGAGATTATTTTGGCTGGGCTTAGACTTCCATAGGTGGCTACAAATGAATGCTTAGTGCCTTGTTGTGTGATGCTGGCTGCAAGCTCTTTATTAGTATTATGTATTATTTATTTATATTAAATAACACTTTGCATGTACCAAACACAGCACCAGCAATCCCAAAGGACTCTCCTGAACTTTACAAACAGCTTCAATAGAGGAAGCACTGTTTGTAAAGCTGTTTGTAAAATGGCACATCCACATCTTTAGCTATCCAAATTGAGTCAAAGGTGGCAAAAAGTCATCTCAATACATAAGCACGTGATGTAAGACCTGCTTGTAAAAATAAGCACAAATTAGAGTTATTGTAATACCCCTAATGCAACCAGCCCCATATGGCATCACCCTGAGCACCCGTTGAAAGCCTCAAGACCTGTCACCTTTGCTTGAGTGTTCTGGTGTGAACAGCAATCACCTAGCTCTGTGAACCAAACTGAAGCAGAATGTCCTACATAGACCCCTGCAGGAAGGCCGTAAATTGGACTCATGACAAGATGCTCGACCTCATCATGATGTGGGCTGAGGAGAGAACCATCATCGCTGCTGCCAAGGGCACAAAGCCAGGCAGACTACAAGCATGCTGCCCAGATGGTACTTGGGAGTACCAGCAGGACTGGCAGCAAATCCTTGCTAAAGTCAAGTGCATGAAGTCACAGTATGCGATGCCAACAAGATCTCAGGCACCACAAGGACCATGGTCCCCTACTGCAAGGAACTATCCAGAATCTTCAAGTAATGCAACCTAGACATGTTTGAAGTGATAGAAAAGTAACGAGGAAAGGTAGTGACCTGGGAGGTCCCAAAACTTTCTTAGCAGCATCAGGATGGTGTGTTTAGGAAGTGAGAGGGAGTAGCCCTACAGAAAAGCATCAGATAGGGATTTTCATTGATTAGCAGTCTGTATATTGTGCTGTTATAGATGCTGTTTTGCTGGGAACACTTTGCAGCTTTCTGACTACAAAGGGTGACGAGTACCATTACCACTGTGGTGGTCACTTAGCTGAAAGAGAGAGTTAGCCATGCTGGTCTGAAGTCAGTCAGATGACAGGGTAGAGATGCACCTTCATAGCCTAACTAAAATAGATATATAGAGGGCACATCTACACATTCAATTAAAGTGCAGAAAGCTTACTGCACAGTAGAGTACTGTGCAGTAAGCTTTCCCTGGAAATGCATCTACATGTGTGTCCATTGGGAGCAAATTTGCTCCCAACAGGAGTACTTCAGGGCAGGGCTACTCCTGCAGTGTTCTGCTCCCATATGTCAGCCAGAGGAGATCTAGGCTCCCCTGAGTGCCAGGCTCGGGCTGACAGGGGGCACCAGGGTTAGACCTGGGAGCTGGGGGGCAGTAGCAGGCTGTCCCACCACCAGGGCAGCTGTTTCCCAGTCCCCTGCCCTGAACAGCCATTGGGGCAGCTGGCAGCAAGCCTCCAGCTGGGTGAGGAAACCCCCTAGCCACAGGCTAACCTAGAGCTATCCCGCTGGTAGGGCAGATGGCAGTGAGGACAACCAGAAGTAGGATATAGCTCCTAGCCAGCCCCAGGCTGCTCGGGGAAATCCCTGTCCAGCCAGGAGGGCTGGCTGGGACCTGCCCCAGAAGTGGGACAGCTCCTGGCCAGCCCCTGGCTGCATGAGGAAGCAAAGAGCTCCAAGTCCCAGGGATGCTTGGCTTTCAGCTCCCCCCAGCAAACTGAGCAATGCTAGGATGAAGGGGGCAGAGAGCTACCCTGTCCCAGTGCTGCTCAGCTCCTGGGGGAAACCAGGAGCTGAGCAGCACCAGGACTGGGGGAGTTCCCCATCCCCTGTGACCCCCTAGTGTTGGGGCTGACCCAGTCAGTGACTACACACAGTATCTACTGCGCAGTTAGGTTACTACCTGTACTTGCAGGTAGTAGCTAACTGTGCAGTAGATTATTTTAATGCACAGTAAATGGTGCATTCATATAAACAGTGATGCTTTATTGTGTGGTAGACTAGCCTACTGTGCAGTAAAGTGTCTCATGTAGACAGACCCAGAGAGAGCACAGGCTTTCATGAACCTGATTTCACTACATTAGATGTTGTGAAAGGATGGGCAGAAAGCAGAATATAAGAAGGGGAGAGGAATTAGAATACAAAAGACAAGGGAGAGGAGAGAGAGAGAGAGATGGGGAGGAGAAAGGTAGTGCTAGAAGAGAAAAGCCAATGAGTGGTAAACCTATAGGAACAAAGCAGGTCACAAAAGTTAATTCAGGTAATGAGAGAGCTGTCTCTGTTTAAACCATACTCAACACAGTCTAGTTTGTGGATGATTCCTTGTTCCCCAGGTTCCTGTTCAAACAGCTTTTTGTGTTTTTTCTGCATGAGAAGAGCAAACCTGAGGTCAGCGATGGAGTGTCCAGGCAAGGTGAAGTTCCCTTAGCTGCCATCACCTGCTGGGACCCAGCGATTTACCAGCACGTTTTTGCCATAGAGCACATTTTGTCCCAAGAGACATGCTTATCAGACAGGGTGATGGGAGGAAAACAGATGATATTACTGTCAAGGGAGTTCTTTCGATTTGCCTCAACAGAGGATATGGTTCATCATTTCCAGAGTGTCAGATGAACCCTGAACAACAACTGGGAAGAAAAATCTAAGGGTCCAGATAACGTTTTCTCCCTTGTGTCACATTTCTTTCATTTCCTCCTCCTCCTTCCAATCTTTCCGTTCTCTTCTCAGTAGTCTAATAAGGGTCTCGCCTGCCCAGCAAAGGACAACCTACCCCATACCCAACTTTGCTTTGACCAAAGAAGCAAGCTAAAGACAATGTCCTGGGTATACATTTGTATAAGTAAGGAAGGCTGATTTACATGAGCTAAGTATCTGGTCCCTAGCCTTTGAAGCATTCAGTGACTGAAATAAGTTTTATACAGTGATTTCCAAGCCACCATGCTGTAAGCATCAGTGACAGAAGCTGCATTTTCTTATCTTTTGCTCTTCTTTTCTCTTTTCCCCTTTGTGTGCAGGGTTTTTTTCTTTGCCTTAAGAAGAAATAGGATCGGGCTTTAACTACAAAGCCCAAGAGCTGTCACCTAAAACTGACTCTCTCTTTTTCACAGCAAGAACATTTAATACCATCTGAAAGAGTGACAAGCAAGGGATTTTCCCTTTAAAAAAGATACTGCACAGCTAAAGGGAAAAAGGAAATTGTGGAAAATGAACTTTCACTTAACTTGAAACTTTAATGGGTCTTATCCTGTTATTTCTTTTAATAATAGTTCTCCATGTATATTTATAAGCCTTTTTTGTGCTCTTGTTCAGTAACAGCAAGACATGACTACTCTGGATAGGCTGTGAGGCCCAGAACATCAAGGTATTTAGGTGCTTAACTCCCATAGATTTCAAAATGGAGTTTGGCACCTAACTACTAAAACCTTTGGGCAGAACTACATCCACTTCTGAAGGCCGTGTCACACAGGACACTTAGTACATTTCAAAATGCACTTAAAATGTGAATGTTTGCAAGTTCAAGCAGTAAAACATGAACTAAGTTCACTTGTATCATAGCAAGCTTATGACTTATTGAGAGAGGAGTATCTCCAGATTGGGATAACTAACATGTTCAACTACCATCAGCCTGCTCCACTGAGATAACATGAACAATTTGCAGTCCTCCAGCATCCCATGATGTACTGCTCCTAGCCCCCACAAGCCTGCTCCAAGGCCATTCTGTCCATCCACCTGAACTCTACTACCCACGGGGTGGTACTAACCCCAAGGTAGCACCCCTATCAGTCCCAGGGGCCTCATATGGCATCACTCTGAGCACCCACTGAAAGCCTCAAGGTTTGCCAAGCCCTCTCACCTTTGCTTGAATACTTCAGTGTGAACGGCAATCACCTAGCTCTGTGAACCAAACCAAAACCAGAGACCATCCTATTCAAACCGCTACAGAAAGTCTATGAATTGAACTTGTGACAAGGTCCTAGACCTCATTGTAATCTGAGCTGAAGAGACAACTATTGCTACCACTGCCAAGGTTGCAAAGGGCAGTCAACAGAACCAGACGTTTTATCAGTGCATTGCATCCCAAATAGTGACTGGGGGGTTCCAGAAGAATTGGCAGCAGATCCATACTAAAATCAAGTGCATGAAGTCCCACTATATTTGAGGCAGAGATACCAACAAGTTCTCAGTCATCATGAGGACCATGGTTTCCTATGGCAAGAAGCTATCCAGGATCCTTGAGGAGGATTGCCACATTGTGCATGGCACACCTAAGGGCTCCAAGCAGTGTACACTGAGGTCTCTCTCTATGCAAATCTTTTTGTGAGAATTCGCTTATATGCAACGACCTTATTTAAACCACAAATTTGCTTTGTATCAGAAAAACCTGATCTTATGCAAAGTCGGCTGTCAGTGAGCTCCCTGCAGGCTGGCAGAGTTCCAGCCTTCAGGAAGCTGGGAGGAAGCAGAAGGAAGGCTGTGAAACAGGGGGCACCACATGCATGTACAGTACATGCACATGGTCCCAAGTAGCCTTGAGGGCAGCTCTGGCAGGTAAGTTTGGGGGGAAAAGGGGATTGAGGCCCCTGTAGATTCATAGATTCATAGATGTTAGGATCGGAAGGGACCTCAATAGATCATCGAGTCCGACCCCCTGCATAAGCAGGAAAGAGTGCTGGGTCTAGATGACCCCAGATAGATGCTCATCTAACCTCCTCTTGAAGACCCCCAGGGTAGGGGAGAGCACCACCTCCCTTGGGAGCCCGTTCCAGACCCTGGCCACTCAAACTGTGAAGAAGTTCTTCCTAATGTCCAATCTAAATCTGCTCTCTGCTAGCTTGTGGCCATTATTTCTTGAAACCCCCGGGGGCACCTTGGTGAATAAATACTCACCAATTCCCTTCTGTGCCCCTGTGGTGAACTTATAGACAGCCACAAGGTCGCCTCTCAACCTTCTCTTGCGGAGGCTGAAAAGGTCCAGTTTCTCTAGTCTCTCCTCGCAGGGCTTGGACTGCAGGTCCTTAACCATACGAGTGGCCCTTCTCTGGACCCTCTCCAAGTTATCCGCATCCCTCTTGAATTGCGGTGCCCAGAATTGCACGCAGTACTCCAACTGCGGTCTGACCAGCGCCCGATAGAGGGGAAGTATCACCTCCTTGGACCTATTTGTCATGCATCTGCTGATGCACGATAAAGTGCCATTGGCTTTTTTGATGGCTTCGTCACACTGCCAACTCATGTTCATCTTGGAGTCCACTAGGACTCCAAGATCCCTTTCCACTTCCGTGCCACCCAGCAGGTCATTCCCTAGGCTGTAGGTGTGCTGGACATTTTTCCTCCGTAGGTGCAGCACTTTGCATTTCTGCTTGTTGAACTGCATTCTGTTGTTTTCCGCCCACTTGTCCAACCTGTCCAGATCTGCTTGCAGCTATTCCCTGCCCTCCGGCATGTCCACTTCTCCCCATAGCTTTGTGTCATCTGCAAACTTGGACAGAGTACATTTGACTCCCTCGTCCAAGTCACTGATGAAGACATTAAAGAGTATTGGTCCAAGGACCGAGCCCTGCGGGACCCCACTGCCCACACCCTTCCAGGTCGAAACCGACCCATCCACCATGACTCTCTGGGTGTGACCCTCCAGCCAATTCGCCACCCACTGGACTGTGTAGTCATCCAAGTCACAGCCTCTTAACTTGTTCACCAGTATGGGGTGGGATACCGTATCGAAGGCCTTCCTGAAGTCTAAGTATACGACATCCACCCCTCCTCCTGTGTCCAAGCGTTTCGTAACCTGGTCATAAAAAGAGACTAGATTGGTCAGGCACGATCTGCCTGCCACGAACCTGTGCTGATTTCCCCTCAGCATAATTTGTCCTGCCGGGCTCTCACAAATGTGAGCCTTGATAATTTTTTCAAAGACTTTGCCAAGGATGGAGGTGAGACTGACTGGCCTATAGTTGCCCGGGTCCTCCTTCCTCCCCTTTTTGAAAATGGGGACCACGTTGGCCCTTTTCCAGTCCTCCGGGACTTGGCCCATGCGCCACGAGCTTTCAAATATTCCCGCCAGTGGCTCTGCAATGATGTTGGCCAGTGCCTTCAGCACCCTCGGATGGAGCTCATCCGGACCTGCCGATTTAAAGGCATCCAGTTCTTCCAAGTGACTCTGCACCACCTCAGGATCTACGCATGGAAGTCTGGCGCCTTGCTGCTGTCCGTCTACAATCCCAGTGAGAGACTTGTCGTGCCCCTCACTTAGGAACACTGAGGCAAAGAACTCATTGAGGAGTTCAGCCTTGTCCCCCCTGTCCGTCACCAATTGTTTCTGCCCATTTAGCAGGGGTCCTATTCCTCCCTGGGCCTTCCTTTTACTCCCTATATATCTAAAACAAAATTTCTTGTTGTCTTTTACTTGGGTTGCCATCCTCAGCTCCATGGTAGCTTTGGCCTGTCTAACTGCCTCCCTGCAGGCACAAGCAGAGGAGGTATATTTATCTTTGGTGATCTCTCCCTGTTTCCACTTTTTATGTGCTCCCCTTTTGTCCCTTAGGCTGCCCTGGCTTTCTCTGGTCAGCCAGGGAAGCCTCCTGGCCCCTTTCCCTCTTTTGCCTCACTTGGGATCGTCTTGCTTTGTGCCCGAAGGATCGTTTCCTTAAGGCACAGCCACCCTTCTGTAGGGAGGGAGCTGAGCAGGGCTGGGGCTGCTGTCCAGCTGGAGGGTGCTTCAGGCCTGGGGACACAGTGTGCAGCAGCAGGGCCCCAGCGGGGAGCAGGACAGAGCCTCCAATGGCTCATTGGGGGAGGGGGAGGGCTGGCTCCCTGTTGCCATGCACACTTCCAAGGGGAAGGGGCAGATGCATGGGCTCAGTGGGCCCTGGCCCTGATCCTGGGCCCAGCTCAGCTCCTCTCCCTGCCTGGTCCCAGTGCCCTGCACCCCACTGCCCTTACCACACATCTCCTGTGGCACAGGGCTGTGCCCCTCAAAGAGTGGCAGGCACAGGAGGCATGTCCCCAGGGCAGCCTCCATTCCCTGATGCCCTGCTTCCCTGCCCCAGATATTTCTCCAGTCCAGCAGGCACAGCCTAGTGCAGCTGGGAACAGCAGGGCTGTGCGGAGAGGCTATGAGCTCCTTGCTGCACTGGGTCATGCCCGCCAGGCTGCGGAGGCACCCAGGGAAGCAAAGCAGGGCAGAGCCAGGAGCAGCAAGCATCCGGCATCTCCCGCTGCCCTGATTCCCCCAGGTGCCTCTCCAGCCTGCTCCACACTGTCCTGGAGACGCACCCCTTGCTCATGCCGCTGCTTGCAGCACAGAGCTTGCAGCCACTCCACACAGCAGTTATTGTATTGTGTGATTACTGTTTGAATTTGTCATAGTTTGGGGAGGCAGTAGAGTGAGGCTGGTACATATCCCTATTAATTACACGTAATAATGGATTTATTTTATGCAAATTTGCTTTATGCGAGGTTTTTTTGGAATGCAACCCTCACATAAAGAGAGACCCAAGTCTAATGACAAAAATGATGGAGTCCCCACTCTGCTACACCAAAACAACCAGGAAGGACTACAATGGGCCTTCTCAATGGACTTGTTTCCCATCTAGACCCTGACCCTGACCCTGATTTAGACCCAGGCTTATGATACACAAGACGGGGACAGTTTAGAAGAGACCCTCATTAAGCAGGTAGAGATGCTACAACATATGACAAATTGAACCCATGCTAAGAGTCCCATGTGACAAGGCCCTGAGAGGAACAAAGGAGACAACAGGAACAAACTATGCTCTGCTTAAAGTTGCAGCAGGGAATATTTTTGGTCAGGAATGCTAGAAAACATCCCCATTCTTCTACCTGTATGGAACAGGCAGGACCTCTGTTTCTAAGGTATTATGCAACAGGTGAATTAGCAGAGCTCCATTCTCTTCAATAAAGCCATACTGAGGGCCTATTACAATGCATCTACTTTGGAAGAATGAGGAACTAATTCTCCACAGGTTCAATATTTCTTGTTCTAGGTAGTCTGCAAATTTCAAAGCTGGGATACAGTCCTACGTCTACTGAAATAAATAGCAAAACTCCTATTGAGCTCAGTATTGAGAGGTTAGGACCCTAATAAATCACAAAAATGCAACATACCCACATGCAAGCACACTTTCTCTCTGCCTTACCTCCAACAGGTCACAGCTTTTGACCTATGTGAGAAAATTCACACTACTAGCACTTTCAGCTTCAAAAATAGGCCAAGGGAAAAAAAGCTGACTAGCCCTGACAGCCTTTCTTTTATAGTAGATGACAGCATGTGGAAACATAGTGGCAATGGTAGAGTAGTGTACAATTCAAAAACTATAGTTTTGGTGTGTTCAGTCAATGCAGATGGGGAATGCCAAAGCTGACAATGTTACAGGGCTTGTTAGATCCAAGAGAGGCAGCTAGAGAAACCTACCACCCTTTCCCCTTCAGAAAGCCACTTTCAGTTTTATGCTAACTAAACTGACTGTCCCTTCAATAACAGCAGTGAAGATATTAATTGCATTTCTATTTTTGTTTAACAACAGGATAGAAAGTTCAAAAGCACTCTGTGTGACTTAAGAGTCCATGGATGTGCCTACCTAGTGCAGCACTGTGCTAAGAAACACCACGCCTGTTCCTTATGCCAATTCCTGAACTAGAAGTAGTAGTGTAGCTGCATGGGAGGCACTCCTTGAATGCCAATAAGCTTATGGCACATAGTGGGAAGAGTCCAGCTTGTTGCATCAGTGTGCACAAGAAGATCCATTTGCAGAATTACAGTACTGGGGACAGGAAGCAGCTGGTTATGCCCAGTTAAGAATACCTTCTGCATAGGGGAGCCCTTAGCTAGCACATAGGACTAGAATACCTGACTCCTGCCCTTCTCCCACCCAGCCCCGGTGGATGGCATGGACACAAAGCACTCCAGTGAAGTGACATATTATCTCTTTGGGATGACATCCTAGGAGCTACTCTAACCCACTCCAGCTGGCACAGATTTGCCCTTCAAATCAAGAGCCAGCTCCCTGAAGACCTTCACTTTGATGCACAAGGTGGAATCTCCAGGCAGACTCTGAGTTTCATTGTTGATTCTGTAGAGATGAAACATATCCTCAAGGAATCCATTGTAAAGCACCTATAGGAGAACAAGGTAATCAAGAACAACCAGAATAGATTAACCTAGAGCAAGTCATGCCTGACCAACCTGATTTCTTTCTATGATAAGGTAACAGGCTCTGCAGAGGGGAGGAAAGCCAGGAATGTGATATACCTTGACTTTAAGCAAGGCTTTTGGTACTGGCTCCTATGACATCTCACTAACAAGCTAAGTAAATATATACTAGATGAAAGTCCTGTTAGGCGGACACATAACTGCTTGGATCATTGTGCTCAATGAGTAGTCATCAATGGCTCAATGACTAGTTGGGAGGAGATATCAGGTGGGGTTTGCCAGGGCTCTGTCCAAGGTCCAGTGTTGTTCAACATCTTAATGAATGATTTAGATGATGGGATTGAGCGCATACTCAGCAAATTTGCAGAAAACACCAAGTTGGGTGAAGTTGCAGATGCCCTGGAATGTAGGGCTAAAATCCAGAATGACCTGGATAGACTGGAAAAATGGCTCATAGTCATTCAGATAAGATGCAACAAGTGATAAGTCCTGAACTTGGGACAGAATAATTCCATGCATAAACACAGGCTGGGGAATGAGTAGGTTGCAGTACAACAAAGATGGACCTGGGGGTTACAGTAGACCATAAACTGAATATGGGTCAACAGCATACTTGGTTATATTAACAAGAGTATCACTTGCAAATCAAAAGAAGTGATTCTTTTGCTCTATTTGGCATTGGTGAGGCCTCACCTGGAGTCCAGTTTTGGACTCCACACTGTAAAAAGGATGTGAACAGATTGGAAAGAGTTCAGCACAGAGAGACAAAATGATTAGGCACCTTAGGAAAGGTTGAAAGAATGAGGGTTAGTTAGTTTAGATAAGAGAAGACTGAGGGGTGGTTTGTAAACAGTCTTCAAATACCTAAAGGAAAGTTATAGAGAGGATGGAGATGGTCTTTGCGGCCACAGGGAACAGGACTAGGTACAATGGCCTCAAGCTGCAGCAAATGAAATTTTGGCTGGAGATTAGGAGGAAATTTCTATGAGGGTGCTCAAGTACTGGAACAGGCTACCTGGAGAAGTTGTGGCTTCTTCATCCTTGGAAGTTTTCAAGAGCAGGTTGTACAGACACTTGGCTGGGATGATTGAGTCAGAAACAATTTTATCTGGAGCAAAGGGCTGGACTAAATGACCTGATGATGAAGCCCCTTCCAGCCCTACTTTCCTATGAGTCTACAAAGGAAAGTTTAGTACTTTCCATCACCACCTCAAAAGAACAACAAAAATAGATGAACAGACTTCTAATGAATGTATTCCCTTTCAATAACTTCCACCCTACCCTTCCACGTTTTTCACATGCCAAAAGCAGTAACCATTGAAGAAGCCCCCTGTTATAAAGACCAACTGATTTATCCTTCCACCACTTTATATAAAAATTTAAGGAAGCACAATTCCTGAACAGCAACAAAAATGCTCTTTTCTCAAGTGCTTTACTTGGTTTGGGTGGCTTTGTTTTTTCTGCAGTGTTCTGACTTCACTGTCTCTGTCACATAGTCAGAGACCAACTAAAGTGCCTGCAAGGATGTCATAAAGAAATCAGGTAACTGAGAGAATGGGTTCATGAAGGGAAAGAACTCATTTGTCTATAACAGGAAAGCTCCTTTCATAGCTGGTTCTTTTGACACCTCCCAGCTACCTAATGTGTCAGCTGCAGGGGACAAAATACCCACTTTTCCCCAATGGCTATTTAAACACACATGATCAGACCTGTATCTGACAGGGGTCAACATCTGATATTTTCCAAGACCTGCCCTAAAGGTATGGGATAATCTACTGCCCCTCCTGAAAGACTTCCTACCCCTACTTTTAAGCTGGTTTATCCCTCCTATAGGATAGCTTTATCACGATGAACTATAAGAAAAGGTCACAAAACACCTAGGGCCAGATTTACAAAGATATTTAGGCCTCTATAAATGAAGATAGCCACCTGGTAGATTTATAGGAATTCCTACACAAGTTAGGAACTCTAACCCCATTAAAAATTAAGAGCAGTCACGTGCATGCCTATATTTAGATGCCCAAGACATTTAGATATTTAGCTCTTTGTGGAACTCTCCCTTTGGCACTTCTGTAAACCCACCAGGTGCATCCCTCCAATTTTACACATGAAACTAATGTGGCAAGTCTTCCCCTTCCAGCTTGACCCTGCACTCTTTGTTCCCATGACTAGAGTTACTGAAATCAATGGAACTACTCTGGTAGGCAGTCTGGTCCTTCTGCTGTGAATACCATGCAAAGGGATAAATTCTAATTCCTATTCATACTAATGAGGTTATTGCATATATCATCATAGTAAATCATGGCCTTATATGGTTGTTCATATTTAAAATGTCTTAAAGTATATTGGGATTATGCTTTAACAACTAGGAGATGTATTTTAATGCATTTTTGTTTCCCAGGAAAACTAAAGACATTCATATTAAAAATGGATAATGAATGGGTCATTTACTGTATATCCACTTTAGAATTACTCTAAGGTTTAACAATGAAATCATAGCAAGAAGATACCTCAAAAGTGTTGAACATAGATGAAAAATGAAGACTGAATATAATTCAAAGTCAATAATAACCATTATTCAGAAAAAAAATCTTATGGGCAGGTATTTTCCTAACAACTATTGAAAGGATTTAAAATTGCTGATTACTATCATAATATCTGTAATTGAGAACATCTGAGTGTTTGCATGTTACACAGAGCTTGCTGAAATAGCAGGGATAATTGTGCATACTAGTGATTTTAATTTCTTTGCTGTACATCATTGCTTATCACTTCTTACAAAGAAAAATGGTAGGTAGCTTTTTTTTGCACTGGACAAGAAGTGTGGCAGAAAAGGCCTATCAATGTAACTATTTAGATCCTTTTCTGATTCATTAACCAAACTCCAGGTCCATATTTCTCTATGGGACTTTTCCAAGCAGACAATTATTACAATTTGCATTAACTTAATGGAAATTCCCAGGGGTAAATAATAGCAAACTTTCTCCTGGAAAAAAAAATGTAGGTAATATGGCAACAATCAGGATCTCTACTTACTTTAGTCCATCATGTGAAGTAATGACAGCCTAAGAACAAAGGGCCACTTTCCTTGAGGTTATTGATATTCATTGATACTCTCCCAAAAGTCTGGAGGATGTTTACAGTTACAGGAGATGAAGGATTCTTAATTGTCCTATATTTTATGTAGGCCTTTTCATCACTGCAAAATGAACTCTGAAAAAAATGAGAAAAGTGGCATTTTACACCCACTTTGCTCTAATGGTGATGATTACACAAGGCTCAGAGCACTGATGAGGTAGGCCCTAAGCCTGCATTTGAGTTTTGCTGACATTGCACAAAGGATTTCAAGAAGCAAAAACAGTGTCTGCTTTCAAAGCCCACACAGAGACAGCAATGCCTCAAAACCACTATAAGCAGTAGGGCTGTGCGAAGCTTCAGTTGCTGATTTGATTCGGAGGAGATTCGGCCCAATTCAGTGGCCAAATCTCCATATCTGAATCAAATCAGGGGACCAATGTAAAGGTCCAAATCAATTCAAAGCTCTCCGAATCTTCAGAAAAGCTTTGGAGAGCTTTGATGATTCGGGCAGTCCCTAGTGGCTGCAGCAGGGAGCTGCAGCCAACTCCAGCTGGTAAGTACTAGGGGTGGCGGAGGGGAGGCTGGGGGAGGGAAGAGGGGACCATGGGGAGACCCCTGCCAGCCCCCCTGATCTCCCCCCACTCCCCCATGGCTGGTCCCCACCTCCCCAGCTCGGTACTTTAAAAATAACAAACCCCAGTGCTCACTGGGTGCTGCCAGGCAGGAGCGATACCTGCTGCCCCACACTGCCCCACACTGCATGGGGGGCTCTTTCATGAGACCCCCAACCCCCCCACTCCCCCAGCCCCGCCATGGGTGCCCCACCCAGGCCAGCTCCGGCCCTTTAAGAAAAAAAACCAAGAAAGGCCCCAGGACTCACTGTTTCTGCAATGGCCTTGGGGCTTTGGGGGCTTGTGCAGATTCCCCCATGCGGTGCAGGGCAGAAGGGGCAGTGGGGATTGCCCCTGCTGGCAGGAACAGCCCAGGCAAGGCACCCGTAGGGGGGGCTGGGGGAGTAAGAGGGGACAGTCAGGGGGGCTTGTGCAGAGCCCCCCATGCAACATGGGGCAGTGGGGGGCAGCAAGGATCGCCCCCCTCCAGTAGCACCTGGTGAGCACCAGGGCTTCTTTTTTAACAAGTGCCAGGAGCTGGTACAGGCGGGACAGCCATTGCCAGGCTGGGAGAGGGGCTGGGGATGGGCCTGGCTGATTCGGAGATTCCGAGATTCAGCAGCAGCCGAATCTCTGAATAAGATTCGGCCAAATTGAATCAGGACAGTGATTCGAATCACTGAATCAGATCACTGTCCCCTGAATCAGCTGAATCCGAAGCAAATACTAGTCGCTTTGCACAGGTCTAATAAGCAGATAGATCAGTGCCTAACTGCCTAAGTGTTCTTCAGTCTTGTAAATGCCTGTATGCATCATATGTGGGCACTGAAAATTGAACAATATATGGATATGGACACCACAAGACTTTAAATGCAGTTTAAACCTGAAGGCTAGAGACAGAAATTACACATAAACCAGTTTAAGTGATCAGAAACTGGTTTAAACGTGTAACAGTAGAAAAGCTCAGTGCACATAAAGCTCAGTGCACAGTTTCAAAATGGCTGGTTTAAGATAAATGTGGTTGAATGTAGTATCAGACTTAACTGATTTGCATCAAATCAGTTTATGAAACTTCTGTCCCAGACCCCTTCTTGGTTCAAGTTAAATCACAGTCCCCCAGCATACTTTCCAGCCCTGAGTTGAGCTGAGCTGGCCTGGACTGTGCTGTGCTGTCTGCTTCAAAGCGTAGGGCTGGCCCTGTCCCTCTGCTCCCTAGCTAGAGCAGTGAGGGCTGGCTGACAAGGGATGGAGGGCAAGCCCAGCTGGGGAAGCAGCCCAGTCTATGAGGGGGACTGCCCCCCGCCCCCTGCCAACAAACTCCACCTGGGGACTGGGGCCAGGGATGGGTTAAACACCCCTTCCCCTGCTCAAACTTACTGCTGGCTGTGACTGTGGACTGCAAATCCCAGAGGCACCTGGAAGCAGGAAGAGGAAGTGATGAACAACCCTGAAGAGTCCTGCTGCTGTAATTCTGAACTGAAAATCCCAGAGATCTCAGGGGCAGCAGGAAGATAGCCATGCTTTAGTGCCCCCCACCCCAGCTTCAGGCCCGAGCTACTGCAGGCATGTGGCTGCATCCCCTGAATCAAAGGTAAATGTCTGTTCACTCCTGTTTCAATTTAATCTGTGCAGCTTAGACTAACCTGCAAAGACTGAATCCATTCAGCCTCAGGCTTTTTGACTGTCTGTACCTAGCCAAAATGGACAGATATACAAGTCTGTTAAACTGGTTAAAATTGTAAAGCGTGTGAATTGGGTCAATGTTGCATGTGGACAACAAGTGTTCCATGATGTGGGCCTGGTCTGTCTACCAGGCATCCCACAGTGCATTGTTCCTCCCCACTTCCCACCGATGTAACTGGCTACTCTGGTACGTAGCCAGAACTCTACCACTCTCCAACCCAACCTCCCTTTTATAGGCAATTTTTATCAATGAGCTTCCTTATACCGTTTGTTCAAATAAAGCTAACTTTCTAACAACCAGTTGTGTCCGCATCCCTATTTGACCATGTTCCCTTAAGATGCCCACACTGCCCCAGCCCCTGGGATCCCAAAAGTATGAGTCCAAGCCAATGTTCCCTCTAAGGTGTAGTGTTCCATGAGTGCACCGCTTTGGTCCATGAACACGCCGCTTTGGTCCTGCCTTCCCCTTTCAATGTGCACTGCTTCAGAAATCACAGGTGCCCGAGGAGCACCCTGCATACAACCCTATAAGGGTCAGGGACCCTGGGACTACAGTGGAGGGTGAGCAGCCTTGTCTGGGGTCAGGGACCCCAGGGGACTGGGATGGATGGAGAGGAGCCTTGCCTGGGCCAGGGACCCCAGGGGAGCGCATTGGGAGGTGAAGCATTGAACTCAAAATATCCTAGAACTCCAGGCTGCAAGAATAATAATTAGAGTTAGCTAAGCTATTACAAAGTAATGTATTTATGGGGAACTGCAGTTATTTCACACTGACAAGCTATCAGTCATGTAAGATTCTTTTAAGAGCTATTACAGAAGTCAATAGGAGTCTGCACACAAACGAAGAAGGGAACCCCAAGTCCTGTCTCAGGGGTGGGCAAAATACAGCCCACAGGCCAAATCCAACAAATCCAAGAAAATTAATCCAGCCCACAGGCAAGTGCTGAATTAATAGCATCTGGCCTTCCCTGCAGCTGCCCCTCCACGTGGGGCTGAGCCCAGCACATTCCCCCTGGGACAGCGTGATACACTGCCACACTTGCCAGTGGGAGGGCCCTGGCCCCAGTCAGTGTGCATAGCTTCCGGGCAGGGCAGCCACCACTGCTGCAGGCTGCAGCCAGAGCCCATGCCAGCTCCCAGCTCCAGCCCCCGCCCCTGCCCCTGCCCCTGCCTTGCCTTGGGGAACAAGGAGGCACATGGCATTGGGGCTGGCGAGCAGAGCAGTTCCCCAGCACCAGCACAAGCCCTGAGCCTCAGCCCCCATCCCCGCCTCACTTTGGGCTTACCTCTGGCAAGTGTCCCGTGCTAGCCCCAGTGCCTCCACCGCACTCCGCACCCAGCTCCTCTCTGGGCAGGTGCACGGCACTAACAAGTTAGTGCACAGCAAGATTTTAAATCATGCATATCTGCACATGCATGCACCTTGGAGGGAGCCTTGGTCTAAGCACTCTACCCTTCCCAGGCAACCTAAGTCCAGCAAACACACTACAGAGTTTGGTCAAGTGCGGACTGCTGAACTTTATATTGAACTCAGTTCAATATACGTACTTCCCCCTCCACCC
Organism: Alligator mississippiensis; assembly: GCF_030867095.1. NCBI lineage: Eukaryota > Metazoa > Chordata > Crocodylia > Alligatoridae > Alligator > Alligator mississippiensis. Next base: position 215,975,694 of record NC_081824.1, on the reverse strand, counting down.
TAGTCCACTATGAGGCAGATAACTCCCACCCCATGGTGCCAAAGCCACAATGCTTCAACACCTAAAAGGTGGCTGTTCTACCTGGAACGCTAAGGCACTGTGCTTGGGGATACCTCTGACCCATGACAATTGTGAACCAGTTCCCAACTGATGACATTTGGGAATGATTCAACTGTTACATGTGTCCATACTCTGTGAATGAAGACCAAAAAGCAGCTACCTGGTCCTTTCCACACATTTCCACCCAGCATGAGCTTTTGGCATCCCAGAACATGCATGAACTCATCAAGGATCTTCGAGGTAGCAGCTTGGTACTCAAGAGTTTGATTAAAGTGTACTGGGGCCCTGGGCAAACACAAAATTGGAAGCCCCCTCCCCCATGGAAGCTTGGCTTTGGGGCAGAAGTGGGGCCCTTTCCCCTGCTGGTGCTGGCAGGGGAGGGTGGGTGGACCCTGCTGGGCTGGGGATGGGGGCAGGGGGCACATGCCCCTCTGTTCTCCCTGCCCTCCACTACGGCCAAACATACACTTGCACACAGGCCTGCACACAGATGGTCATACACTCTACCCTCACTCACACATGGACACAGACACAAACACCCTTTCCCTGCAATAAACAGACACATGCACACACACCCCCACACACACACGCGCGCGTGCACAGATGCACACATAAACAGATGCATACAGCTGCACAGACCTGCACACAGACACACAGATGTATGCACACAGATGCAGATGCACACAGACACACAGATGCACACAGACACTCACACACACAAACAAATGCACACAGACACACAGACAGAAGCAGATGCACACAGACACATACACATGCAGAAGCCTGAAAGTCCCACCGGCTTAAGTATCAGTTAATGACCATGCAACCCACCCCTTGTCCCACTGTCCAGATATTACACTGCTCAGACCCATAGCTCATATTTAAGTCCCAGAAGGGATTATTTTGGCTAGCTTACCTGAAGTTGCATCTGGTCAGTGCTTTCAGACTACAACTAAAACATTCAACAAGCAACTGAGGATGACGGTGTTGTGGGAGGACTCTGTGCCATTATATATAAATGCCCTGTGGTCTTGGCATTCAGCTAGGAGGCAAGTGAACTTCTTTTCAAATCCCAAGTCTGTCCAGTTTAGATCAGGGATTTGAACCATAGAATTGGAAAGTGACCTCAAAGATCATCTAGATCAACCCTCCTGCACAGATGTAGGATTTTGCTTCTCCTAAGCCAGCCCCCTCCAATAAAAAAGTCTAAAACTGCTCCAGGAAGCTTGTTCCACTGTCTTATCCTCCAGAACTATCTATATCGATAGCAATAGTGATATATAGATCTATCTATATATCTAGATCTATAGCTATATATCTATATATCTATATCTATCTATATATATAGATATCTTCATCTAATTTGGGGTTATGAAGTCCCTTGATGCCAGGGTTTTTAAGAGTTAGGTATTGTGATGCCTAAGTCCCTTCATGACTTCTAGCTATAGATAGAGAGAGAGAGAGAGAGAGAGAGAGAGAGAGAGAGAGAATCTAAATCTACTTTCCTGCAGTTTAAAACCATTGCTTCATGTCTAGGCAAAGGAAAAACAATTTTCTTTCCATTACCCTTATGGCAGCCTTCCAAATATTTGAAAACTGCTGCCTTGTCCACCCCGAGCCTACTTTTCTCCAACCTAAGTTACCTTGTTCCTTCAATATATATCACTTGCAATCCAACCCCTTTAACATCATCTTTGCTGAGCCTCTCCTGTTTCTCCATATCTTTCTTAAACTGAGGTGTCCAAACTAGGACACAATTCTCCAACTGAGACTTCATCAAGAGCAGTACCAGGTAGAGTGGTATTCCCATCTCACATACAATGTTTTTATTAATGCAATGCCAAGTTGCATTTTACCTTTTTTTTACAACAGCATGACACTACTGATGGAGATTGAATTCATGACCCTTTATAATCCCCAGGTCCTTCTCAGCAGTGCTGCTACTAAGCCATTTGTCGCCATTCCGTAATCGTGCACTTGAGTTTTGAGGGGTTTTTTGATTGCACATTTGTCATTGCTGAATTCTGTGCTGTCATCCATAGCCCAGATCTCCCATACATCAAGATCCCTTCTGACACTTCCCATTCCTTTCTCATGTCTCCTCACTGCCTGATTCCCCCTCTGTTTGGGGTTAATTTATTAACTGTGAAGGACCTTATCGTGCCTTACAGCCCTTCAAAATTCTCTCCCTGGAGCCATCCTCTAACTGCAGCAGGCTCTTCCTGCAAACCTCCTCTTCAGTGCCATATGGCCTTCCCAGCCTTTGGTCTGCCTAGCCCTTCTACTAGCCAGCCTCCATTTGGCTAACTTCTAACCAAACAGCACCGGTGGTTTATCTGGATCTCTTTTTTTTTATCTTTAACCCAGTTGTCCTATTAACCATTTCCTATAGACCCCAGTACATCTTTCCATTTTAACTCCAGCCACCAAAGTGTTTGTAGCTGATCCCATTTCTTGTTCATCTGCATATTTGACCACTATATTCTTTATTCCTGAATCAGAATCATTAATAAAAATGGTAGACAACACTGGACCCAGGCCAGTTTTTTGCGGACCCCACTCAGTCTGACATCAATTCATGTGTAGTTTTATTTTTTCCTTGTGCAACCAGATGTCTATTCACCTAGCAGTAATTCTCCCACACAGAACGCCCTCAGCTGATGGAGCAAAGAGTTTTCTGTGGTGGGTTTCTCTCAGTGTCTCTTGTTGGAGCCGGTCTCCTTTGAATAAATACTTAATATTCACTGAACTAGAGAAAGAGAAAAATGTCAGAGCTCTTGTGGTTCGAGGGCTTACCTCAGCGGTGGTGAAGTCAGCTTCAAATCTCTACGTGGTCTTTTACTAATGCCTACCTTTGAAAGGTAGTGCTTACATACTGTTCTTCACCTCAACAATTTGTTTTACAGGCAGTTTCCACAGCTCCTCATTTGCTTATTGGTATCTGTGAATCCTGTTGTCTGGTGTTTTATCTGCCAATTTGTAGCACAGTGAACTTAGCTACCTAATTTGAGGTTATGAATTCCTCTGCTGCCAGGGTTTTTAAGAGTTAGGTGTTGCGATGCCTAAGTCCCTTCATGACTTTTACGCCTTTCTGACTAGGAAATCGGTGTACATTGGTGTCTTTCTACTGATTGTGAATGATACGTCTTTTGATTTTCCGCTTCCAGGCCACTGGGACTATTTAAGCATGTATATAAGTACTTTGGGAATCAAGGTCTCAGTCTCCTTGCTTCCTGGCAGGGGAGACATACCACTGTCCCTTAGGATGGATTTTCTTTACAGACTAGGAAAGAGGTAGACTTATGGCAAACATTACCAGTGAGTAATTTTCCCTTACTTTATATAAGCAAATGCCTTTGATATGCTACAATCCCAGAGGTGTTCAGGTTACATGCTTATTTTAAGATCTTTTGTTTACTTTATGATCTTCATAGGTCATTGACATCCCATTTAGCTCTGGTGACCCTGTTTATACAATTGCAATATACATTAAAAAGCGTTCCTTTGGATAACATTAACATTCTTGATCTTAATCCATCACATGGTCTAACAATAGCTTCAACTCTGATGTGTGTGTAACTGTTAAAAGCTTTAATGTAGAATCCAATATACATATGGAGTGGGAGAGGCCTGATCAAACAGATTTGCTTTCTTTTTTCCATTCTAAGTGGTAGAAGATCCAGAACTATGTAACCTCTCCTAAAATACATCGCAGACCCCTTTTCACCACTACTCAGAACAATTAGAATCCCTTTTAAATGTTGCCTTTTATTTTCATGTTGTAACACCACGTTAGAGCATTGAACCACAACAGTCCAAGAGAAGTTGTATTCCTTACTCTGCCTCAACTCAAGGAGCACACTCTTGTTTAGCATTTAACAAGTCCTCCTGGAAGAGGAATGACATTTTCTTACATCATCCTGCATTTTCAGAGCTTTGAATCCAGAAGGACATTTGGCTTTAAACCCATGGCAAAGAAAAGACATCAATTATTTTTAACAGGGTGACATATTTCAGTTTCTTCCTGTTATTTAGCAGGCCCTTGTAGGAGACTGAAAATACTACGATACAGTTTGCCCACATACTTATTATTACTGGTAATTTTAGAAGTTGCTGCTGAAATTTTGATTCATACTAGAGTTAGTCAGAAAGTAATGCTTCCTATTTTTGTTTCTCGACCAACTATTATTGAAAAAATATTAAACTTGCACAGAAAATGTGTATATTATCACTAAATGCACAATTTTTTGGCATAGGCCTTGTACAGACATTCAGCTTCTCACTGCTCTCCCAAAAGAAACCACAAGTGTACAGATGTTCAAGCTTTTTCATATAGGGTAAAAATGGTTTCTACAGAAGAAAAATGACTTGGGAATACGCAGGAGAGTTTCTTTTGGGAGATTAAAGGTCTCTACATGCCATGGCTTCTCTCAGAAAAAGTCTTCCAGCATTCTCCAAAGGAGACAGTGGGTTACTCACTGGACTCTGCTGCTCCAGCAGGAAGCAAAAAATATCCGCTTCACAATCTCCACATTGTGTTGCAGGAAACAACATGCTGACCATGGGTAGGCTGGGTCAGCCAGTCAGGGATGCCCTTTGCACTGATGCCATCTATCACCAGGCAGACTGAGGGACCCCTCAGAGTACCCTGAAATGTGTGTAGGGGCCCCTCCAGCTGCACAGTGTCAGCACTGCAAGCTCTCCACTTTTCAGGGCCTCAGCATTCAAATGCCTGGGTAAATTTCTCTACCAGGAGAACAAACTTGGGATAATTCTCCCAGATTATCTGAATGGATGTATGCAGCCATACTCTCCTTCTCCATCAATGATCTTTTTCCACCAGCAAACAAGGAAGGGCATCCTCTCTGGAACCCCCCTTCAGATAGTTGAAGGCTGCTATTAAATCCCCCCTCAGTCTTCTCTTCTGCAGACTAAATAAGCCCAGGTCCCTCAGCCTCTTCTCAGAAGTCATGTGCCCCAGTCGTGTGTCCTAGTCATGTGCCTAACCATTTTCATTGCCTTCCACTGGACTCACTCCAATTTGTCTACATCCTTTCTGTAGTGGGCGTACCCACCCTTTCTGTAGTGGGGGATACTCATAGCCATACCCATGGCTTAACTTAGGAGAGAAAAATTAGGAGGCATTACTTTCTGACTCTCAGATACTGACAAAAATAGAAAGGAAAATATTTGTGATGCTTTCTCAAATTGATTTCTTCCATACTCCAACAGGCTGTAGTAAATCTGTATTTGTCTGATTAACATTGAACCAGGACTGGATTATGACATGCTGAGGCCCTAAACTATGTCCATCGTAAGAGGCCCCATACAATAAAAATAATCCATGAAATCCACAAAAATGGATTTTCATGAAATTCTAAAATGAATTATTATTTCTGCACAAATTTATGAACTCAATATGAATAATAACTGTGGAGCCATATAAATGTATATTTTAGTCATATTACAATGAAAATGTCCAGATTTTTTTTCTTATTTAGAGGCCCCTCATATTGTGAGGCCCTAAGCTGTAGCTTAAGTAGCTTAAGCCTAAATCCGGCACTACATTGAACTAATTGGCTTTCAAGTGCAGCAGAAACTGATCAAACTTGACTTTTAGGTAGTTTTTTGAGCATCTATATTATCCATGAAATCAGCACCATTTGACAAGGCTCTTAGAATAGTATATGTCAGTTTGCTACTGGTGAAGCACATTCAGGGAAGCTCACAGGTGCTTTTTTGTGATGGTGTTGAAAGGACGAGTTTCCTAGGAACCCTGTATAGAGTATCATAAGAATACATCCAAGAAAATTCTACAGAAATAAAATCAGATGATTTATTCCAAAATCATGTAGAATTTCATACAGAAAGTCATACAGTAACTTTCTAGAGAATCCTTGAAATAATCTGAGAAAAGACACTTTATGCCTGAAAGCTTGTCCAACACTTCTTTCAACTACACAGTTGATCCAGTAAAAGATATCGCATAAAATTCTTGCCTCTCATAAAACAATCTGAAGAACTGTCAGTAGTGTAGCTAAGGGGAGGAGGCAAAGGGTAGGAAGGGGCAACAGGGACACCAGCCCCGGTTGCTGAATTGGAAGGAAGAAGCATAAATATAGGAGCCACTGCACTGCTGGCTGGCCCAGTCACTGCTACCACCACCAACAGCGCAGCCATAAGTGATGTCCTATATACCACCACCACCATGCAGGATGCAGAAGTGTCCAGGCATGCCTCTGATGGCTATCATTCCTTATTCTGAAGTAAATATCCTTCAGAATATTCCAAATATCCTTATTTGGAGTAAACCCTATTAGATTGTATTTCTTTTAAATTCACTTGGATGTATGAGAAAGAACTTTACTTTGCTAATGGGAAAATCATATGGGATACTTTTGCTACAATCAGATTCCCTTTCCTCACCATTTCTCCCACTTGACCTTCCATCACCATAACTATATATATTCCAAAAGAGCTGCCAAGCAAGAGGAAAGAAAATTAAGCATACAGATGCTAGCTCATTCAAAGTATTATCTTTGGACTGTTTACAGTCCTTCCAAGCAAAAATGCATGCTTGCAAATACTGGTTTTTTAGGACTAAACTGTACAAATGTAATGCTGTTTGTTAATACCTTTGTTAGAAAAACATTGTTCTGGGTACCCTGGGTTATAGATCCATGGGCTGCTTAATATTAGTAGACCTTATACTGTTGAAGACCTTGATCCTTGCCGTCCTTGTCTTGTCTGCTCAGGGGTTTTGTGGCAGAGGGGAATGCCTGCCTGTAATCTTAACCCTCTGTATCAAAGTTTTGCTTGAATCAGAAGTCCCCCAGGGTATAAACTGGTGAAGTCCCCAGTGTTAGAATCTGCAAGTATTGGAGCCTTGTCCTCTGACTTTTTGGGGAACCTTGTAGACTGAAGCACTAGGATATGATCCATTTTATCCATGGGTGGATCTAGGATTTTGAAAACGGAGGTGTTGATGATGTGGCACATAATGACATAAATCACAACACATTTTTCTCCAGTGAAAGAGAAACTTGAAGCTTTACTAATATGGTAGGAGGTTAGAACTATATTATTCAGTTTAAGATCAAAGTAAAACCAAATGTAAGTAGTGGAATGTGTATTCATCTGCTAGATTTTATATATAAATATTTAAAAGACACAACAAACTAGGCAAAAAATAGGCAAAAAGCCAAAGAAAATTCTTTTATTAGTCATTTAGTCATTATAGTTAAATGTATTCTTCAGATTCATAAAACAAAATCTAACCTTCTTTAAAGTTTTGAAAGTGTCTTCAATACTTTACCAAAAAACATTTTTACACCTGAGTTAAGGTTTTTAGCTAAAATCAGTTTATAAGGCTATGAAATAGAGGGGAGATCTTCCCAGGAACAGCCAGCAAAATTGCAGAGGAAAGGATAGTCTGAATGGTGAAACAACAAGATTGTTCAACAAAAAGACAGTTATTAATACCTTTGTACTAGAGAGAGATTAGCAGGAATCGGGGAAATGATAATGAGCCATGAAGTCAATTGACTCTCTCAGTATTGCCTAAATAGAAATACTGTTTTGCCTTCCAGGAAATTGGTTTTAAAGTTTGGGTGAAGCAGGAATCAAAGGGGCAGGGGGGAATGCATCTGCACCAGTACACCCCACTCTTGACCCCCCACTCCGATCCACCCCTGATTTTATCCTTGAAATGTGATTCACTCCTGAAATGTGGTGCTTGCAAATATTTTGCAGTAGTAATCCTAGGTGATCAATCAGGGTAGATGATTGACAAACCTTTCAGGGCTACCTTGGTAACTTACAAGTCCCTTCCATTTACTGACATGACATTCTTTAATCAAGCTCCTAAAAATCTCCTTCACTTACACTAATCCAACCCTGCCACTGATCTGAAGGGCACCCTACCTAAAACTTTCCTCTCTGGAACTTTCAATACACTCATGTCTTCAGTGGTTTGCTCATTCTGCAAACACAGATAGGACTTGATGCTCGTTGCAGGTGGCCCTTTTTCAACTTCACCTTCTTCCCCTTTCACCAGAGTGAACCCAATTTTTTAAACAATGTTTTAAAACAGTAGAGAGACGTGTTACAATGAGGTGTTGAACTGCTATCTTACAATGTTTGCACTATTTGCTTTGAGCTGAGGATCCCATAAATATGACTTCCAGTCAGAATAAAAATGAGGAAAGCTGCAAATGCAACATATTAAAAAAAAAGGAAAAAAGAGAAAGATACGGGCTTTCTTTCCGTTTTTTTGCCTGTCAAAAAAAAAAATATCTCTCACACCTGCTGGCTAGGTCCTTCAGCATCTCTTGGGACAACCAGCATGCTCAGAAGGCTGATTTTAGCTTTGAGGTAAAGGGAGCAGAGAACACTGTGGCAGGCATGCAGCAGAAACATGAGGAATGCAAGCAACTCCAGCAGGCAAAGGAGGAATATGTCATGCAGCAACAAGGGTCACTGACATAGGTTATTCAAGTAGGAATGTTGCCATTGTAGGACTGTGCTCTTCTGAGGTACCTGTGCAGTATGGTGGCCCAATGGCTAATTCCATACCTTCGGCCTCATCATCCCCTGTAACTGGTTTACCCACTTTCCCAACACTGTTTCCCCAGACTTTGCACTATATTATCACCTCTTGCAGCTTTGACGGATTTGAACATCTTTAGGACCAGCCAAGCAATTTCAGGAACTGGGGTGAATAAACATACCATCTGTGCAGCAATGTCCAATTAATACAAGACAGGCCACTCAGGTAAGGAAAACAAGAGAAGTATGATAGGCAATCAATGCTGTTATTTTTAGGTGGTTTGCTGCCTTTGGCTAGACTTATGTATGCTTAATTTTGATTTACTGGTTTTAAATGACAGGCAGAAGGCAAGGTAGATTTGCACCTTCTAGGCTAATTAAGAGATGTAGATCTAACTCAGCAGTTTAGTTCATTAGTTTCTAAGAAGGGACTCAGTGGATGTGTCCACATGAGTCACTAACAGCGCAGTAGACTAATTCTGCTGCACATTAGCATGGCACGAAAAAACTGTGTTAATGTGCAGTAGAATTAGTTTACTGCACATTAGCATCACTGAAATAGCATGTGCTGGTGCTAATGCTCAGTAATGCCAATGATGGCACATTAAGCTTAGTACATGTGATAACTTAGTGCAACATAATTATGGCACATTAATGAATGTGTAGATGTGCCCAGTGACTGTTAGCTACAATCACTGCAGTCACACACACGTCTTATGATAAACAAATAATTTTCTCATTTTAAACAAGCAGCTTGTCTAACTAACATTCTCGGAAATGTTTTACTTGTATGCATTTATTTAATAAACCATTGTTATTCTGTGCTGTAATGGGTTCCTTTTAAGTACTCACAAAACAATAATAATCCAAGACATATATAACTAGGTTTTATTAAAGTTACACAATACACGATTACCGAGTATCCAAAATTTCACAAACCCATTAATCAAAAATCCATAAAACAAAGATATTATCAAAGTTACAATGCTAATTTAAAATTGATTACAGCAGGCCTTACCGTGCATTTTTTTAAAAATAAAATATTACACCATAGTTAGTATAGACTAAAGACTCAAATAGTAAAAGTAAATCATAGACTGGTTGAAACAAGCTTAATGTGTGTAATTAAGTATGACATTGCTTTGAAATTAGTTGCTCAACAACACCATTGTCCCTGCAGTGGTAAGATGGAGCTGCCTATGGTATCCTTTATAGCCCTTACCTACCTTGAGACCAGCAGTGGTGCAATTTTATATACCTTTGTCGATCTAGGCTCAAGTGAGTCATCCTGTTCATCCAAATAAATGCCAATAAAACAGTGCACCTCACTTTCATGAATTCTTATTTTCTCTGTGCAGGTGTGTACATGCATATAAGCACACACACAGCATATTGTATTAGCTACAAAGTACTACATGCCCAACTGCTGTTAGATGTTGCACCATTTAGTCCTACAGTTGGGCAACATTTTAACCTAAGACTCAAATTTTAAGCACAACTAACCTGATTTTAGGTTTATTCTCAAAAGTGAAGCCCTAAGAGTTAATGACTTTCACCTGAAATTTGAAGATGTCAAAATAGATGCAGGCTAGGCTGCCTCTTTTTTCTCCTGAAGTACCATCACTCCAGGGGGCACCCTCTCACCCACAATAGGAGTTGTGGATTCCTTCTACTTACCATTAGTAGGGCTGTGAGAAGCTTTGGTCCCTGATCTGATTCAACAGAGATTTGGCCCGATTCAATGGCTGAATCTCCAAATCCAAATTGAATCAGGAGACCCTTTAATCTCTCTGAATCGAATCAGAACCCTCCAAATAGATTCGGAGAGATTTGGAAAGGTTCAACAATTCAGACATAGACACAGCTTTAAACATTTTCTCTATATATCTTTAGGTACAGGCAGCTCGTGAATGCTGTGATGCTGGGGCACATGGAGAATCCCACAGAAATGCGGGGGCTCCGGTCCACTTCCAGGTCCCCCAGGGAGTGCACTGCCCCCCCCCCATGCCCCTCCCAGCTTGGTGACTGGTGCTTCCTGGGCCTGGGTGTCCCCCCCACACTCCTGTGAGATGCTCCATCCACCCCAGCATCGCAGCAATCATGAGCCACACCTGGTACTCCGAGGTATATAGAAAAAACATTTAAAGCTGTGTCTATGCCTGAATTGCTGATTCTATGAATCAGCATTGAATCTTCAGATTTGGATTCAGCCAAATAGAATCAGGGACAGTGATACGAATCAATGATTTGAATCACTGTCCCTGATTCAGCCCAACTCTAAATCGAATAGGGCCCACTTCGCACACCCCTAACCATTAGTATTCTTTCAATGGAAGGCATGGTGGCTGTCCTTGACTTCCACCCATGCCATCTTCAGAGGTGACTGGATAGCCTACTTCTTCAGCATCTAGCAGGGCAGATCTTCGCCCTTTCTGTGCAACAGGTATGTATCTTGTAGAGGATTAAGCATGTATCAACCTTAGCAAGAGATAATGGAAGACAAAAGGACAAGTGACTTATCTAGACTGCTACTGGTTGGATCCAATAAGCTGGTCAGTAGGGCTGTGCAAAATGGGCCCTATTCAATTTGGATTCAGATTCAGCCCAAATTGGGGACAGTGATTCAATCCGTTGATTCAGATCACTGTCCCTGATTTGATTTGGCTGAATCCGAATCTGATGATTCAATGCTGATTCAGTGAATCAGCGATTTGGACATAGACACAGCTTTGAAAGTTTTTTTTCTACATGCCTTGAGGTAGCAGCATGGCTCGTGAATGCTGTGGTGCTGGGGCAGATGGAGGGTCCCACAGGACAGGGTGCTCTCCAGCATGCTCAGCAGCGAACCCAGAAGTAGACCAGAAGTGCTTCCAGTCCACTTCCAGGTCTGCTGGGGAGCATGCTGGGGGCCCCTCCCCATACCCTCCCAGCTCGGCAATTGGCCACAGGGGGACCCCGGGTGCCCCCCCAGACCCAGGAGGCACCTGTTGCTGAGCTGTGGGGCACAGGGACACCCCCCACCCCCCCCAAGCACTCCCCGATGAACCAGGAAGAGGACCAGAAGTGCTTCTGGCCCACTTCTAGGTCTGCTGCCAAGTGTGCTGGGGAGCCCCCCATGGGGCCCCAGCACCGCAACATTCAGAGCCCCTGCTACCTAGGGGTATGTAGAAAAAGCATTTAAAGCTGTATCTACGTCCAAATCGCCAAATCTCTCCAAATTGATTCGGAGGGTTCCAAATCATTTTGGAGAGATTAAAAGGTCCTCTGTTTCGATTCGGATTCGGAGATTCAGCCACTGAATCAGACGGCATCTCCGCCGAATTGAATCAGGGACTAAAGCTTCTCACAGCCCTACTGGTCAGTGAATGGATATTTACCAGTAACTAGCTTGCTGTGACTCAAGATTGCTACTTCTATGGACCGAAGAGGGCAAAGAGAATCAGCTATCTACCCCTGAAACCATCACAGGTGGAAGCAGTAGAAATTCACTTGGCTCCCTGCAAGAGAACTGTTGTATAGTGGGAAATCTGCGAGGTGAGGAGAAAACTGTCAGACTCCTTGGTTTCATTATGAAAGTGACAAGTGTTGCCAGGGTTCATTTGAGATCCACAGAGAGTTTCAGGTTTCAGGCAAACTTGGGCACTCAAAGCTACCTCCGTGGGGTGTGAACTGAACCTGCCAGTTTGGGTTTGCCGAAACCACATGAAATTAAACTGATTTCATGCAGCTGTCTTCAACACCCTTGAGCTGACCAAGCTGCTACATCATTTGAGATCCCCCCCCATGTGGCCTATTACGCCAGTCAACCTCCACCAAACAAAATAAACAATCTAAAACTGCAGCACTTCCCATGTAATGTGGGGGGTGGAATGAAATTGGTCTCCTTATTGTCTGTATAATATTCCCTTGTAAACTTAATGGCATGTTCATTACTGTAAGGAGGGTGAGTAACGGTACCATCAGAATTAGACCTCTGATCTCTTTTACATCTGTAACACTGAATCTAACTAATTCCATGTATTGTGTGACTTTCTATCTACTCCCACAACAATAACAGAGACCAGTACCCTGAATTCACAGGCCCCCAAAATCTGAACTATTCAAAGTACATAGCCAGCTGTTAATTTTGCAGCCATTGCCACTTAAAACTATCAGTAACAGCAAGTACTTATTGAAAAGGGACAACAATTTTAAAGAGACATGTAATGTTCCTTAAGGTATAATTTATTATTTGTGGGTACAGACCCAAAAAGAAGAGAACACAGAAAAAGCAACAGAGTTCCCCAGCAGCTTTCTGCCTTTGTTTCAGATAATTATATTTGAATAAGATCATTTTCTCTTACATCCTAGCTTCTCCTTCTGCTCACTCCTACAGGGAAATTGCATTAAGATGGCATTGCATTCTATTGCCATAATAACAAAGACGTCACTAATTCACCATTAAGGCTTCTCTGCTGATAAAACAGGAGGAGAAAACGGGCTGTGAGAATAAGAAGGAGCAACCCTTATGTGAACAGAAATATCTTTTGACAACAGGAAGAAACAACAAAGAGAAATGTTGAGAAAATTTTGGCTACAATTCCGTAGTCCTCTTTCCTCTTCTTTCAGTTCCTTCTCTTGCATTTACTCCCTAACCTAGGCATAATTTAACAAGAATAGTTCTGATTGACAAAGAGCTAAAGAGCAGATTTTTAAAGGTCTCTGGGTGCATCTACTTATGTGCTTTAATGTGCAGTAGCCTATTTTACTGCGCATTAAACCATCACGTAAAAAAAGCACTATTATGCTAATACACAATAAAATAGGCTACCATGCATTAAGCATCACCTAAAAAATCACGTGTTTGTGCTACTGCACATTAGGACAACTTTATGTGCATTAATTTAGTACCTCACATTAGAGGGTATTTTTACACATGCAAGCGCTGCAGCACCAGGTGCTTTGAAAAGCACCCAGCACTGTGACACTTGCAGTTGTATAAGTGGTGAAATGCATGTCAGCACACAGAAAATGGTGGCGGTGAGATTTCGAACTAAAACACCTCAGAGGTGCTTTAGTTCAAAAGTGCACCGTTGCCATTTTCTACATGCTTACATGCATTTCACCACTGATACAACTGCATGCGGTGCAGTGTGCATCAGCTCACATGTGCAGCATACTCGATTAATTGAGTCTGCTCTGAAACAGCGCATCTCCAGCGTGTAGCCAAATGAAAAAGTATGTGCATAAATGCCCACAGGTACTAAATTTAATGCACATTAGGAAAAGTGCATTAATGCACATGTAGATGCACCCTGTAAGTGCCAGAAGTCTGGTGCTAAATCTGCAAATGGATGTATGCATTGCAACACCTAATGCATAGGTATCCTGCCTCCCAAGGGAATTCACAGTCCTGAGCTGGCTGTTGAGATTCCCCATACAATGTCCGGGGAGGGGCAGGACCCTCAGCAATAGGATTCCCAGCAGACAGCATTGACACCTGTGGAGGAAATAGAGATTAGTAGGAATCAAGTAGATTGTAATGACTCAGTATAAAGTTAAAGTCTGTGCTCAGTCCTTGGATTTTAGTTTCCTGCCAGCTATGAATTTTTGTTCCCAGGCTCACTCTAGTTGTGCCTGCTTTTTCATTCGACCTGAAGAAGAATACCCTGCATTCAAAAACTTGTCTTAAATCTACTGCAACCATGGAGTTGGTCCAATAAAAGATACTACCCACAAAAATCCTTGCCTCTCACAGATTTCCTGGACCATCATGGCTACAACATCCCTCCAATGCTACCACAACTACTGGAGTTAGATGCCTACAACAAGCCAAACCAAGCCAGGCCTGCAGGAGAGGTCTTTGTTCCAAATCAGTGAGAGCAGAAACCTGAAAACAATTCTCCCAGTTCCCAGGTGTAAGTCCTAACCACTAGTCCCATCAGTGCACATAATCAAGTTAGCAAATCCCTAAAAAGCCCTGTATTCTGCTATTTTGTACAAGACCTAAACCAGTAGGTGCATTTTGAGAGTGCCTATTGAATTTGGGCATGCAAAACAGATGGGAGGACAATGCCTAGTTGGTGAATCTCGCTGGGGCTGAGGTATGAGGTAGGCTGCTGAGCAGCTCAGGGACATTAAAACTTAAGCAGTTCTGGGCATGCTTATCTGCAGATTTTTAGATTAGTACAAAGTCAGGTGGCAAATGAGCAGAGGTTTTGAGGAACTTTGTGGCACCTAAAACATTGGATTTAGGTACCTCAGTACCTTTGTTAAGTCAGCCAAAAAATCCTATACCTCACAACAGTTTGATTTGAAGGTTGTAAGCCTCCAATCATGCAGTATACCCTTGGTGACCTCAGCTGACTCCATCTTATATTTTATTTTGAATAATATTTTTACAAAACTCCCAGAACCTGTCAAATATCCTAAAGATTGTGTAAAACCCCAAACGCATGCAGCCTGTCCTATCCCGGGAGTGTGAAATCTTATTTTCCAGCTCTCTGCTCAGATTTAATGAGCCACCCCCTGTTTAACCTTCATCTGAGAAAATTTTAAAGCATCAAGGGAAATTGTATTTTCCTTGTCTTGGTCAACAGAACTAATGTTTGGCACATGCCCAAAATGCATCCTTTCGCATTCCAAGTATTGCAAGTATTTCATAATACTACTCATACCATGAGTTATATTATACTTCTTTCCTAGTGAAAAAATGCATGAAAGAACACAGAAATGAGAGAGAGCAAACCACTAAGAAGTGAATCCGATGCTGTCACTCATGTTGAATAGCATCTTAATTCACAAGTCATCTCCCTGAAACCAACAGAACCGCACTGTATGGAGTAAGGTGCTGGTCAGCAATAGTAAGAGTATCAGAGCCTGGCCTCTGAACAACGTTCCATTATTCCCTGTTGACTGATTAACTTCAACATGAAGCAGGTCTTAGCTGCTGTTGTTATTTTCAGTGTTACTGTTTTTTGGATAAGATATACTTAGTGAAAACACCAGCGATCTCAATTAAGCAGCTGGGTGACTTATAAATATATATTTATGTTTGAAGCCTAAGTGGCCGTTGGCTTCCCTACTGTTTTACTTAGCTAACAAAACAACTCTATCAAAGTAAGTATTATTCCAAAACCCAACTTCCTGTGCAGAATGCTCCCTTGTGTTCCATCAGTCTGGTTCTCTGATGAACTACATCGTTTCTTATAAACTGTCCGTGGCCCATAAATTTCCAAGCATAAAGGCTATTACTGTGCTGTGTGAAACCACTGAGAATTGTGTCCTTATAATTTAATTTCATTTTATTGCACTCAAATTTGTTAAGAAAGTTAGTCTACAAACTCTTTTCCCCCCTCTTCTCCTTTTGCTTCTTTTGACAAATATTTGATCCAGATTTTGTTTCAACTGATTTCAGCTGGCCTGGTTCTTCATGACATTAGCTTTCTCCAGTTTATGCTAACCAAAGGCTTAAAAATACAAAATAAATAAATAATAGGGGAAAAATTGCTTTCTTCTCCATATGAGTAGATAAATATTCCAGGTCCACAAAATCATGAGTTTTAAATATCAGGTCAGAATATCTGCAAGAACTACAACAATGACAACTACCGTATAAAAATACTTTTCTTTCTATACAAATCAGTGTAAGATGAGAACTTCAGAAATGTTGTGCATAAAACTAAAGTCCTTTCAGGATTGTTTCTCATTTTAGCTGTCACAGCTCTCTGTTTACATTTGGATTCCTGCTGCCACAAGGACTGGACAGATCTTCAAACAAATACTAGACTATGTGTTCCACTGAATAAGAGAAATGACTGAATTTTCCTATTGGGTGCAACATGAAGTTTTGCTTCTGCTGGCTAAATTCCAGTATACATACAATACAAATTGTACTAGCTCCAGGCCAATAAGGAGGTGAAGGTGGAGAAAAGAGGTAAAATAAGCAATATGTCTCATGGCTTTTTCTCTCTAATTCCAAGAAGGAGGCAATCCTGTGAACAATAAGAAAAATAAATAAATGGGGAATAGTGGCATTTTGATATCTTGATGGCAGAAACTTCTCGACTACGTTGTACTAATTTCATTATGTCTAATTTAATGGGATTTTATTGACAGATAACCCATGAAATATGACTTGGAAACCGTATGCTACATTGGGATATCACTAAATATTTGATGTAGGAGAACTAAAACAAAAACAGATGTTTTAGGGAATAAGTGACTTGAATTTATCACTCATAAACCAATTAAAAGTTTCTGTAGCAAGTTGACAGTTCCCATGAAGCTAGTAATGGGAACGAACTCAAATCATTAGCCTGTGAGCTACAGAACAATTCCCAGCCAGTTTTTTTTTTTGCTGCTTTCAAACATGATGCTTGTTGGGTTTTTTTTTAAGTGTGATAAAGAAGCAATCTCACCTTGTCACTCTCTAACCTAGAATCTGTCCTTTCACCTTCACACTTCCATTCATTGCTCATTAAGGAAACAGTGCGATATCCTCACTATTGTTAGTCTCTTTGGCATAGAATCACAGCACTTTCATGACCAAGTACGCTCCATAGTAATGCACAAAAATTGTTTCTGTTTGTGGCAGGTATTTAGTTAATAAGTTATTAGTAAATCCTGGGCGGGAGGGGAATTGAGGGAACAAATTCATATATTTCATCTTGTATTAGCATTTTAAAATGCAGTTATTTGCTGCTAACCTTGTGCTGTTTGGGCTTGGATTTTTACCCCAATGCAGCCACACATTTAACTATGTGCTTAATGTTATTGCCTGAAGTCAAAGGGATTGAAATATGTGTTTAAAGGCAAATATATGCATTACAGCTTGTCTAAAACAGGACTGGTTTCTTTATTCAAGTCCATAGAAAGGTTAATTAAATAAGCTAATATAATGAACAAAAATTAAGCAAGATACTTGGGGAATAGCCATGCTCTAAGTATTTCTGGGCACATCTACATGAGACAGTAGCTCATTGCTACTGTGCAGTAGCATCTGAAAAAAAACTATGCAGAGACAGTGCTGTGCAGTAACGTGAGCGGTGGTTATTGCGCAGTCCACTGCTCATGTAGACACGGCCTCTGTGACCTAGTTGTTAAATTAGCATTGTATTTATAATACCTGTGACATTTTCCATCTCATTTCTCAAAGATGTATAAAGTATTGTGCTATAGTTTAAACAGAAAGCCACAACAGAGTCCACAGCTTCTTTCTGGTATTGTGCAATTCAGTACAATAACCATTTATTTCAAAATAAGTTTCATTTACTAAAATTAAATTCCCAAGGAAAACATTCAAAACCAGTCGTGCAATTCTAGTCAAATATCCATAAAGCTCTCAATGTAAAAAATCTTTGATTTGAATAAAAAGTGCAAGCAGAAGAGCTAGTGGAAGTAATAGGAGTGAAAAACCTGACTGCTTTTAAGATGGGGCTTGATAAGGTTATGAAAGGGATTATATGACATGGTGCCTGTGATAGCTGGGGACAGAACTCAGTGACCCAGGATGACCCAGCCCTAGGTTCCTATGTTTACTCTAGAATCAGTTCATCAGAGGTGCTATTATATCATATAAGATAAGAGTTTATGTTTCTATGAAAGTTTCCTTTTAAATAGATCATCAAATCCACTGTGAATACTTAAGCAAGAGTAGTATCATGGTGTCTTGGATTCATACAGTATAATGCAATAACACTCTGCATTTTGACATCTGCCCAGACAGATGTTTAGAACTAAGTTCTTCAGATTTTTTTTAAGTTGTATGGAAAAAAATCTGGGAATCATTTTTTATATCGAAGCTACTTAGTACAATTTAACTGTCAACAGTTTAATTAATTTAAATGTAGACTTACTGTAGCAGCCAACACCACACACAAGACTTCCACAAAAATTGTTATGAGAAAAGGCCTTGAAAGCAACATTTGGCCAGTAAATTTCTTTAATCGACACATATATTTACAGAAGAAAAAAAAACACATAGCAAACTTTCAAAATCATGTAATTTAATCTTTTATGTTGTACTGTTATAGTTATCGCTGGAAAACACATTTACACCCCAGATATTTCATAGACATATCATTGTTAGTTTCATTAAAAATAATAGCTTGATTATTTATACATCTTGTGGGCAGTAACAGCTGATAAATATTACCATGTATTATCAGAATGATCTTTTCCTAATTTCACGGCTTCAGATTTCTGGATATTCGATTCATGTTGAAACTTGTGCATTAACACATGCTGGG
Source organism: Alligator mississippiensis (assembly GCF_030867095.1). Taxonomy (NCBI): domain Eukaryota; kingdom Metazoa; phylum Chordata; order Crocodylia; family Alligatoridae; genus Alligator; species Alligator mississippiensis. The sequence continues at coordinate 215,956,858 of NC_081824.1, read as the reverse complement.
TGTGACTACACGTTCATTAATGTGCCGCAATTATGGCACATTAAGTTAGTGCCTGTAATAATTTACAGTTGCACCGTCGGTGCACAGATCAGTGCACAGAGGGTCAGAAAGTGGACAGGACCTTGGCAGATGCATGAGTCAGTGTGGGTCCCCAACCCTGCACGAGGCAGGAGGCCTCAGGGCACAGGTCGGTGCACAGGGCTGGAAAGGTGAAGGGACCCCACTGCATGAGTCAGTGTGGGTCCCCACCCTCATCTCCCTTTGTGCACGAGTCCTTGCACAGGGCTGGGAGAGCTGAAGGAATTCTGGGACCGCAGGAGGCAGCATGGGTCCCCAACCTTGCAAGCAGCAGAGGTCCCACAGTGCATGGATCAGTGCACAGGGCTTGGAGAGAGCCAAAGAAAACCCTGCCACTGTACAAGGCAGCACGGGCCCACATTTCTGCCAGTGGCAGAGGCCCCAGGGTACTGGAGGGTACACAGAAGGACTGGGAGAGTAGACAGGCCCTGGTAGCTGCACAAGGCAGCTCAAGCCTTTCCACTGCGAGCAAAGCTGCAGCCCCAGCAAGGCGGGAGCTTCGACCAGCCCCACCCACAGAGAAAAGAGAGATGAGCCAAGACCCATGGGAAGGCTAAGGAGACATGAGTGCCCAGGAAGAGGGGATTTGGGGTCCTCACAGGGGAAGAGACCAAGGTCTCCACAGGGGAGGAGGGGCCTCAGTATCTAGGGGAGGTTTCATGCCCCCAAAATCTAGCTAGTCGGGACTAGGGGCAGTTAGCAGTGTTCTTTAGAGGTTTCCTGTTTCCCTTTTGTATTATTCCTCTATGCATCGTGATTACTGTGCATTGTTGGTAATACTAACAATGTAAATGGATCTTAGTCTCCTCAAGGGCCAGGTTTTCATCCTATTTAGGTTTCTAAAGTAGCAGATAGGTATGCAGTGAAATTTTCAAAAGCATTTAAGCATGTCCAACTTCATTGGATTGCCTTTGAAAATCTGGCCTGACAGATCAAATTTTAAATCATATTTAAGCTTTGTTCTACTCAACTGCTGAGAACCTCCTCCATAAGCTGGGCCCAACTGCCTAAGTGGCTCCAAAAATGGGACTTCATGGTCTAAGTCTAAGGCCTTCAACTGTGCTGATCTATTCGGACAAGCCTACCAAATGTTTCATAGATTCATAGATGCTAAGGTCGGAAGGGACCTCAATAGATCATCAAGTCCGACCCCCTACATAGGCAGGAAAGAGTGCTGGGTTTAGATGACCCCAGCTAGATGCCTATCTAACCTCCTCTTGAAGACCCCCAGGGTAGGGGAGAGCACCACCTCCCTTGGGAGCCCGTTCCAGACCTTGGCCACTCGAACTCTGAAGAAGTTCTTCCTAATGTCCAGTCTAAATCTGCTCTCTGCTAGTTTGTGGCCATTATTTCTTGTAACCCCCGGGGGCGCCTTGGTGAGTAAAGCCTCACCAATTCCCTTCTGTGCCCCCGTGATGAACTTATAGGCAGCCACAAGGTCACCTCTCAACCTTCTCTTGCAGAGGCTGAAGAGGTCCAGGTGCCCTAGTCTCTCCTCATAGGGCTTGGCCTGCAAGCCCTTAACATGTTGGGCTTCTCTCTTAACACTGAGAGCACTAAAGTGCTCTATCAACCTGTCACAGGCCATGAATGTGACCCCCCCTGCAAATTACCATAAAGGGAAAGTCCCTGGAGGTAGCTAAGTACTTCCTCTATCTTGGTAGCCACCTTTTTGAGAGAGAAAACATTGATGAGGAGATCCAGCACAGGATACAGTATACAAGTACCTCCTTTGTGCCTCTTTTGTGGAAATTTATCACAAATTCATCATTACAATTTCTCAAAAGCATGGGTGACTGGTGCCTCTTGAGTCGGGGGGGCACATCAGTGACCCCGGGGGGTCCTCCCATGGCCGATCACGCTGACTGGGACGGGGGTCCCCCTGCTAAAGTACAAGTCAGAATTTCTGTTGCGGCACTAAATGTTTTTGCCTTATCATTCCTTAACATAACAATTTTCGATATGAAAATGACCATGTTTCTCTTGCATAGGTATTGTGAATGACAGGATATATTATCTTTGTAGTTATTGGAAACAGCCGCTAAAGCTTGCTTCTAATATCAGCAGCCTGTAGAGGGGGGAATTTCAAAGGAAATTTCCCCTCACTAAATTATCTGCCCTCTGGCGGGTGATCTCACTCATCAAAAAGCAGCCACACCACTTCCGGAAGTCCTGTGGCCACTTTTGCTGGTGCCCCTGCTCCCTGGCTGGCACTCACAGGGGCTGCTCCCACCTGTCCCCCTGCCCTTTGCCTAAATAGGGAGTGCAATCTGACAGGGGGTATACCACTGCTCCGAATCCAAACTGAAGGACCCTTTAATCTCTCCGAATCAAATCAGAACCCTCCAAATCAATTCAGAAAGATTTGGCGATTCGGACATAGATACAGCTTTAAAAGTTTTTTCTACAAACCTCTAGGTAGCAAGCGGCTCATGAATGCTGAGATGCTGGGGCAGATGGAGTGTCCCACAGGAGTGTGTGGGAGTCCCCAGCATGCTCAGCAGCAGACCCAGAAGTGGACCAGAAGCACTTCCGGTCCAGCCAGGCAGTGTGCTGGCCCCCCCCTTGCACCCTCCCAGCTCAGCAACTGGTGCCTCTTGGGTCTGGGGGAGCACCTGGGGTCCCCTCACAGCTGACTGCCAAGTCAGGGGGGCATAGGGAGGCCCCCCAGCATGCTCCCCGGTGGATCCAGAAGTGGACCAGAAATACTTCCAGTCCACTTCCGGGTTCACCGGTGAGCACGTGGGGGGGGCAAACTCCTGTGGTGTGCTCCATCCTCCCCAGCATTGCAGCATTCACAAGCTGCACCTGATACCTTGAGGTATGTAGAAAAACCAATTAAAGTTGTTGTGACCACCGGGCCTCGAACATACGGTCATGTGTGGCCTTGGTTTGAGTGGCCAATGGTATACGCCCCACCAAGTAGGTGTCTGCTCTTTGAGTGGCCTTCCCCAATCTCATCTGCCATGACTTTGAATGTTCCCCAGTGGTGGGGTGACTAATTGGGGTTCCTTGGCGGCATGAGATCTGTCCGGCAGTCACCTGCGGGGCTCCACCACCCCTACACCCCGACCTTACGCCACCTTGATGTGTCACCAGGTCTTCCTGACCACGCTCCCACTCTTGTCAAGTCGTGGAAGCCTTGCACGCCCCTTCCCATCCTGGGTAACTGGATCTCGGGGAGGACTTGCTAGTTCAGCCTAGGGTCACTTGCAGTCAGTATTCCCCAGCCTCATAACCTATTCCCTCCAGGGTATGACTCCTGGCTAGTACTTTAAACAAGAATAGCAGAGCCCATAATGGCTCTGTGGCGGCTACCTCAGTCGTGGCACTTACTCCTGCTTCTCTCCTTCCAAATGGGGAAACACAATGAAAAACACAAACTAACAATCTATTCTGTTGCAAAGGGGTCTGAGTAGCCCCTCCCTGGCCCCTACATCGGGGTGCCGGGTGCTTTATTCTCTAAATTTCTCCAGGGGATGATCCCCACCTGGGGCTGGGTACCTGTGACCCCTCGCTCGGGACACCTCCCCCCCACTTTCTGGCTCTTCCCCGGTTATGGCTTCGCTCCTCTTCCCTTTCTTTAGTGGCATCCCTACTTGGGTGCCTTGGGAACTCTTCGTGTCTGCCTGGTTGCTCCTCACACCCAGGAGTGGTACCCTGACTCTTCGCAGCCCTTCACACTGCTCCTGCTTGAAGCCTTTTAAAGAGGGGTTTTCTTCCACCTCCTAAATGTCCCCACTGCTCCCACCTGTTAGGGTGTCGAACGTCGTGTCCCTCTCTATGCTCCCTCCACCTTTTCCATCCTCGCCGACTGCAGGAGCTTTCTCTGGCTTGTCCTTCCCTGCGGCAAGCTGCTCCCCGTTACTGTTGTCCCAGTCAGCATCAGGAGCTCCCTCTGGCTCCTTGTTTGCCCAAGCGGGCTGTCCTTCTGCCTCCCTGTAGGACTCCCAAGAGGCACACTGTGGTGGTGCCTTCCTTGGGTCTGTTTCCCCTCTCCCGCTCCCTCCACCAGTGATTTGTTTTATTCTTACTGGCCGGTAATTGCCGGTGACGTCACCAGCCGGCCTCAGCTGTATGAAGATGCGGCTGACAAGCCGCGCAGGTTTCCCTCCTTGTTCCAGCTGCGCCTCTGTTTCTGCTGCAGGTAAGTATTTTCATTGTTTTATTTTTATGTTTGTTTTCTTTTCTTCGCGGGGATTTCCTTCCTAGGGTTCCCCCTTTTGGGTACGGGGTCTTTCCCCCCGCTCTCTCCCGAGACAGCTGTGTCTATGTCTGAATTGTTGATTCTCTGAATCAGCAATGAATCTTCATATTCGGATTCAGCCAAATAGAATCGGGGACAGTGATCCAAATCAATGAATTGTACTACTGTCCCCAGTTCGGGCTGAATTCGAATCAAATACGGCCCATTTTGCACAATCCCATGGGTATCTGTAACAGGGGGCCTTCTCAGGGCCGATTTGCCTTTGGCCTGCCCACCTGTTTCTGAGCCAACCGCCTGCCTTCTCTCCTGCCATGCCTTGTTGTTATCTAATTAATGATCTTAATTAGGTGGGAGGCTGCCCATTTTCTTGCCCCAATGCCAGGGGGCACTATCTGGTGGCTCCGTTCCTCCCCTACACCGCAGCCCAAGCCTTGCAGATGGCATCCAGAGATCTTAACTTCACCAGCCCCACACTGAGCCCCAGAATCCTCCCATATGGACCCCAACCAGATCCCTCCACTCAGGCGGCCTACTCTGCCTTCATTTGGGGCTGTCTTGCTCCCTGAACTATTTCCCCACTCAGGCGTGGCCACACAGGCCCTGGCCTCGCCTCCAAAGCCAGTTAGAAACCCCAGGCCCTCAGTTCTGGGCATCCCTCACAGTGGACCCCTGGCCCTTTTGACCTTTCTGGTCCTGGCCCCAGCATTGACCAGTTGATGGTACTCTAAGTCAGGCCTCTGAGCCTGTAGCCCCACTCTCTCCTGGGTCCATCTTCTGGACCCTACTAGAGGGTGACCCCCCTGGTTGTGGGAGCTGGGGTTATTAAGGTGCCCTGACCCACCTTTCACCAGGGTGGTAACGGGCCTGGTATTTCCTGGGGGGCTCCCACACCACTGAGAGCCCCACCAGGCCACCTACTCCTGGTAGGATGCAGTTTTAGGTCATGCCCAGGACCAGGAGCCTCCAAACCATGCCCTACAGCTCCTGCCCTTACCTTCAGGTCCAAGATATTTCAAGCAGCCTCACAGCCAGGCAATGTTACTACCTGGCCTACCAGCAGAGAACTGCTCTGTTTATATAGGCAGCCAGGGATCTAAAATAGTTGCCGCAATCAAGCACCTGCTGGCTGCTTAGCTGGGCCCTTAAAGTGGCAGGCACCAACAGTGCCCTGACACAGTATCCAACCCTTTCTCTTCCCCTAACACACAGAGAAATATGTGCTGGCCTGACATGAAGGCAATATGGGCTCTAATGAAAGGCACCCTACATAGCTCTATATCCTATTGTAGTCCAACCTATGTCACCTGTGGAGAAGCAAAGACAAGCAGTCTGCTTGCATTCCCAGAGAACAAGAACATCATTCTAGGTCCACCACTTCTCTTGGTGGCAGGGAAAGAGTATCAAATTTCCCTTCTTTTCCAACACCAAACAGGCAATTCTGGCAGGAGTATAACCCCTGGTATTTTCCCCAGTGGCTGAAGTAAAACTTTTTAGCTAATGCTCTCTTTACCTCCCCACAGAAACCTCTGCAAGAGGCAACCTTGGTAGGACTCCCCAGAACAACAGGTGTTGGCTTTAAGAGTCCATTGAGAAGCATGAGGCAGTTCAAACCACTCAGAGCTATTATGTCTCTGAAATCTCAAGCCAACATAGTTATATCAGTTCCAGTCTGGTCATAGTTTCAAGCTTTTCTTCACTACCATGTGAGTTAGAAACTTGTATTTTTAAAGGAAAACTGATATTCTGCTGTAACTACATGACTCCAGAAGCTGGGGTTCTAGCTGAGGACCTCTAGGTTCTGTGCCTTAACTCAGTTCAGGATTCAAGTTGTATAAACACAGCTGCATACAATGATATTTTCCTCCACAACTCCCCCATGTAACTTGTAATGTATACTTGTGTACGATAAGTTAGTATAATTAGCAAATGATATAACTCAAATCAATAGAGACCTGTACAAAGACCTCTCTCCTTAGTCCTGTTCTAGCTTTGTGTGCTTGCTGAAAGGTTAAGTAAGGAAAGCCAGGATAAGCATGGAGACTTAAGGTTAGAAAAGGATTCAGGAACACAGAAACTCATGCAGGGAAATGTGCACTGTTGCTGCTCATCCTCTATGTATAAACATAGGGCTTTTGCCTCTGGGGCTATAAATCCAGCACTTTCCATGACTATACAATCCACATTCATTCCAAAGAAAGGAATGAAAAATATATCATATGGTGGCTTTGGCAGAGCCAACACAGTACACCGCAGCTGGAAAGCTGATCTGTGCCTTTCACCTCACTGAGAGGCCTGCCACATGCTATGAAATGCTTTAATGTCCCTCTAACATACTGTATAAATAATTTCCATGTCCATTCAGTTGTGCTCACATGTGTTCCTTTGAAAGAGTTAAGGAAAAGTTACAGTACTAATATATCTCTGGGATGGAACAATGACATTTATATGTCATTATAATCCTTGCATTAATTATTTTTATTCTTGGCCTTCCAGAGAATATCGCAGAATCCATATGATGTCTCTTTAGTGGTAAAGCTGGCCTTTGGAACTCTTATTTAGCTAAAGGAGGTTTTAAAACTCAGCTTGTAGACCAGTCCCCTATTGGCTAGACATCTAAAACCAGTCAAGAATGGAAGCTGATTGAACTTGTGCTCAATTCATTGCCAGGGGATCTCCCTAGTTCATACAAGCAGGATATATGTAATTTAATGCATAGTAAAAGTACAGACATAGGCCCAGACCATAAGACTTCTAATAAGCAACCTGTGCAAATGTTGAATATGGGCCCTCAACTGCCCCACAAGCAATTACTTCAGAGCCATTGCATTGCCTTCTACCCATAGCAGACGTGCCACTTATAGACTGAGGTATTTACAGGCTCTGTAGTACATCTGGGAGATGTCAACAGGATTACCCATCTGCTTAAAAGATAAGGGTTTTTCTGGATGTGGGGCAAAATGTTCAACCAGACAGATCCCTGAAGAATTCTTGAAGGGAGAGGAGGCTTGAGAACTGCTCTACACCCATGTGTGGAATTCACATTTACTCTGAACCAGTGATTGTTGAATTCAAGCTGTGTATTTACCCATCCCCATGCAAAATCTGATGATAGTTTTGTGCACAAGATTAAGAAGGGGTGAAGATTAAATCCACATGCACACCCCTTCTAGTGAATTGACAAGGAATGGGGCTGCAATAAGGACTGCATATTATGGGCTGAAATACCAGCTACACTTTTCCCATGGGGGAGTTGGGCCACTGAAATAAGTGTGGATCACATGAGGACCATGCCCTTAATGGTTCATGCCCTCCTGTGTGGTGTGGGGCTTTGAGGTCCCTAGGTATAATCTCAAGATCACCAGGCCTTCAATTCAGAGGCTGTTCCCAGACCCTCAAACAATGAATTTTCTGTACTTTAGACTTTTGTAGAGCAGTGCAAATCTGCAGATCCCCAGTGCAAATCTGAGGAGAAATGGGCCCTTCATCGGCAGCATGAAATCTAAAGATTTAGGGTGTTTATTCTGCTAGTGATGTATGGAAGATTTATGTCATTATCTCCCATTAACTGTAATGGGAATTGCATGCATAAATCCCCAATGAAAAGATGGCAGAGAAAGCCTGTATGTGTTTTTCATAAAAACAAGTTACAAGTGGTATTACAGAGGATTGAAGTGCCAATGGAACCCATGGTCAGGTCAGAAATATTAATTTGAAAACACTTACAACTCCTTTTATACACTGACTATTTCTGACACGTCTGGTCTCAGAAGCCAAAGATCCTTGATGTTATAGCAGGAAAAAATTGATAACAGAGCTGTCATCCAAGAGCATGGAAAGGCACTGGCAACAGAATGGGTCTTTTAAGAGCATTTTAAGGAAGCATTTCTCTTCAAGCTATGCAAGTTTTTTCTTCTCCCACACAAACCAACAGATTTGCTTAATGAAGTTGAAAGTGCATAATGCAGATGTCAAACCTGAGCTTTTCCTTTATATAAATCAACAAAGAGCATTTTCTTTGCCTGTATGTGAAATTTGCACGCAGGTAACCAGCTAACCAAATTCTTCACAGCATTCCCTAAGTATTTGTATTCCTAGTTACCCAGAGAAATACAGATAGGTTCTCTTGCAGCTGCACATCAAGAAAAACAGTTCTTAATAAGGCTGGATGGTTCACATATGCAATAACAGTTTTCTGTGTCTAGCTCAAGAGTTCAAACCAATGTAGGACGGCAGTGATCTAAAATTACATTTCATGGCTCTGTGGTGGCCTGTGTGAAATGAGCTGATGGTTTAAATCTGTCTTTCAGTGGGTCCTCCACCTCCCACCTCACAGAAAATGTGCTCAGGAATGTTAACTACTAATCAAATACAACTTTTATATCAATAGAAAAGGAGCTAAGCTGATAAACTGGAAAGAAAATGCAACTGTTAGTAAGTTTGATAGAGATATTTTTGCAAAGTTGGAATAATTTGTTCAACCCAGTAAATTTAATAGTCACTTTAGATAATTTTCTAACGTATTATGTACTTCAAGATAACCCTTCAAGTAATAGTAGAAAAAAGGATATCTGATTCTAGCTAATATTTGTACAAAATAAAAACTATCAGGTAGGTTAAAAACATAATGATATCATCAACACGTAAGGTCATTTTATGTTTCTTGCCACTTAAAAGTATTCCTGATTTGCATCCTTATTCTCTTAAAGGATGGCTTCCATTAGAACTGTAAACGATAAGCTAGAGAATGGAGGAAGGACATATACTCGCATCTTGGAGAAAGAGGAGGTAACACAACTTCTACACAAATTTCAGTAATTAAAGGCAAATCTAAGGATCTAATCCTGCAGTTAATAATGGGGTTTCATGCAGGGGCAAAAGTTGGACAGCAAGATTGCAAAGAAAAAATGAAGCACAAGAAGGAAAACACATAGCTCTATTCTACCCTGTCAAAGGCCTTTTCCTTACCAAACTCAAAAGGTCAAAGGTCCATCTGAGCACAGCAGGCCATCAGGCTAGTGCTCTTATAAGGCACAATAGTTTCTATAGCCAATGGTACACAAAGCATGGCTAGCATCACATCCATCTGCCTTTCACTCCCCAGCCCAAATGACCAGGCACCCATTAGAAAGTTAAGTGAATGGGTGCCTATACATGTGCAGCAAGGCTGCTCCGATTCACTGTAATTACAGTACGTTGGAGAAGAATAAATTAATTGAGTCTGCTACTTAACATGCTCCAACAGACTCCAGCATCATGTGTATCAGTGTCCCTGTGCTGAAAAATGGTGGTGGGGCTGCTTTAACTAAAGCTTGTTCAATGAGTTTTAAAATGACCCCACTGCCAGTTTTCAACACAGGGACACTCCACGAGCTTTAAGTAGAGCAGCTCTCAGAGCCATTTTAATTAAAGGGCCCCCTCCCCCACTCCTGGAACATGTGTATAAAAGTCTGAAGCAACTGTTAGCTGGAATCCAAAATGAGGCTTACACTCACATGACTCAAGCTGTTGCAAAATACCTTATTTGCATTGCCACCATATTGTCCCCCATCTAGGTACAAAGTTACATGTAGAATTTTCTTTGACTAAACAGAATGGAAGACAGTTAACATTTTTATATAGTCAATCCCATGCCTTCCTTTTAATATAGATATATAAGTAATGTTGTAAACACAAAATTCAATCTTCAGTTGCAACCCTCTACTGGGTATTTTTATATCTAAACTTAGCACAGAAGCAGAGACAAGAGAAATTTGGGGACTGTAAAGAAAAGATAAAAGTAACTTTGAAAATTACGACTTTTTTTTCAGAAGGATTCACAAAAGTTTCATTAAAACTATTTTTTCAGATTTATGCTTGTGCTTAGATCTATCATGGCTTGGGGTACAAATACAATAGATCAAAATCTGCTCTTTTGCACCTGACCAAACCTAGAGAAACTCCTTTTATTTTAGTAAAATATACCAAATTTTACAGCAGAACAAATGACAGCATAATGTGCTTTACAGTAGACATGTCTACATGAGAAGCTACTGTGCAGTCATTACTGCGCATTTATATAGTACTTGTATTAGCAAGTATTAAATAAATGTGCAGTATCTGGAGTTACTGTGCAGTAGTACCAGCAAACATATGTTAGGTGATGCTACAGCACAGTGGACTAATAATGCTACGCAGTAGCGTATTAGCAGTCAGGGCTATAACACACTAGTATGTAGTATTTTTTGGCTACTGAACAGTCAGCATCTCATGTAGACGCACCGTGTGTGTGTGTAAACAGCAAGCTAGAGGGCATGGCTCTCCAGTGGCATATGCAGACATCCAAGTTACTGACATCCCTGCTGTAAATGTAAATTGTAGGTAAACGTTGACTCTTTTATTTAAAAAAACCCTAAAGGGTTTCAGCAAGCTGAAGTATCCTTTGCTTTTAACTTTATAGCCCACTCTCCAACACACATACTTGATTAGAAATCAAGTCTTTCACTGAGTCCTGAGTGCTCTAGATCATGTCACTTGGCCATCACAAATAGGCCTTTGCTTTTGAATGCTCAGCTTGAAAAATTGTGACTTAACTGCATTGCCTCTAAAAATGAGGCTCAAGATAATTCAAGGTTGCCCAAAACTGGACACCCAAAGTTACTGATAACTTCTTAAAATGTTGACTTCAGTGTGATACCACACAACAGTTTCTCAGTAACTCTTCTTCTACAGTAATCCCTCAGTTGAGGACAATTGTCTTCCATGATTGTCCTATCTGTGGGTCCAAAGATGGCTGACAAGGCTGATCCAGACCCAACGACTCTGCTACAACTTGGGCATGTGTTTCAACATGCGATGGGTAGCTCCAGATATTTGATTCAGTTAGCGACATGCTGTTTCTGCCACTCCCACTTTTCCATCTCCTGTTCATGCCATAAGTTTTCAAAGTCCTGAGATCCTTGAAGCAGATTCTTCCTCCATTTGGGTCAGTCTTGGGTGATAGTCTCCCATGAGTTGATGTTGATGTTGCATTTTTTTCAAGTTGGCCTTGAGGATGTCTTAACTTTATAGCCCATCTTTATAAAGATGACAGAGAAAGCACTTAAGTATTCCAAAGGTATGAGGCAGCAGGAGTACAATCTGCTTATTATAACCATTTTGTTTTTAGAATTTAATTCAGTCCTCAAGATGCAATTCCAAAGTATTAAAGTTCTTCCTTGCATCTTGGTATGATGATGATGATTACTTTTAACTACTAAATGGCATCCCTGTTTATTATGTAGCATCCTTTTAAAATGTAACAAAAATGTCAAATTCATTTCTTAAATGTCTGTGTTTATAGAAAGCTTATGCTTTCTGCACAGATAACACATTTTGCTATCATTGAGTCAAAGAGCTTATCGGGATTCCAGAAAGGATTAGACATTTATATGGATAGTGAGAACTGCCATGGTTACATTATAGGGGCTGTGTTTCAAGGCTAAACCTAACACTAACTGATAATAAATATGGGTTAGGAAGAAACTTCCTCTATAGGCAGTTTTTCATAACTGCCCACAAAGAACTTTCATGCTACTTCCTGTGAAGCAGAACCTGGTACTAGTCACTGCCAGAGACAAGATACTGGACCAGATGGAAAATGACCATTCTTGCATTGCTTTTATATTCACCAGTATGAAGTTATGTATAAATCCAGGAAATCAGTCATTCTAACTTAAACTAACCTTCAAAAGCAGATCAATAGCAAATACATCAACTATATCAACTCACTATCTTTGACTCACTTACTCTGTTTCTAGTTACAGACATGTATGTACAGAGCATGACCTTGCTGCTAAAGTACATAGGCTGGTAATATTTACTTTTTTTCTGTGAAACTGACAGGTGGCTAAGTTACTAATGGGTATGACAATGTGTACCTTATTTTATGCGGTATGTCATTCGCTGGCAATTAAGGCATTACCCCTTTTTAAACCAAGAGCAATGCAACTTGTAAATAAAATGTGTACAAAAACTTCACTGTTCCTGGCTTCACTAGCCACCTGTTTGTTCTGGGAGTTTTTTGAGGGTAGAGATATGACAGTACAATGGGATTTTTTAAAATCCTTTAAAATTCTGTTGTAGTAATATTAATTGTAAGAGTCAAACCTGTATATGCTTGAAGGGGCCCATCTAGAAATAGCTTGCTTGATGCCCTATAGACATAGACTAGGTACCTTGTGGGGAATTACTGGCAATGTGGGAGGGCAAGGGTTCCTTGGGAGAGGGGCAAATGCTCGCAGGGTTTCCCCATGTTATAACTGTGTGCACTCTCCTAGAGAATACTCGGGACACACCTTTAGTTCGTGGGATGACCAGGTTTTTTTTCCTCCAGATCTTTAGCAACAGTTCCTCCTGTATTTCCCAAAGTTGCTGGTCCCTTTAGTAAGCATCATGAGAGTGGCCTGTGCATACAGGCTGAGGAACAGGCCGTGTGCAGGATCCATTGAAATGTCAGCACCCCTATTGCGGGTTTGGTCTTCATCATTCATCATTCTGTTTCTGAAAACTCTTAGGTTGCAGCTTCTATACTGATGGACAGGTGTATCAAAAATGCAGCTGCATTGGACAGACAGATTAGATAAGACAATCTAATTGTGTTGTTGACATGTTTGTTTGTGGCAGAAATTAATTAGAAGACATGTGGCAGAGGCCCTTGATGTTGGAAAAGCGCCAGACATTTTCTCCCATAATAGGCCTGAGGCTTACTATAGCCGAACAGCTAACTTTACATTTTCACTGTGGATCTGTTGCAGAAATCCCATTGATTATGTGCTGTGCTTCAAGTGGTGTTGATGGTGGGAGAACTCGACACAGGTCTTTTTAGTCATCTATCAGTAAGACCAGTTGCAGGTAGCTATTGCAGCTTTCACATATGTTCCAAGTCAGACAGGAGTACTTTTTGCCACACTCTCCCATTAACTTCCTACTTTCAAATAAACACTGCGGGTCAGATCCAAATAATTTTCATACATGTCTAAATAAGAGCTGGGTGGAATTTAGGCTCCTAACTCATAAAAAATCATCTGCATTGAACCATTTTTGGTGGCCGCAAAACTCTAAGGTGCCTAGAATGATTAGGTACCTCTGTTTTGACCTGAGGAGTATTTTTGCCCCCCTCCTTAGCTTCCTTTCCCATCCGATAATATGCAAAGAGATTCAATTCATTCATCCTGCTTATTGATTATAAAACCGGTATGAAACAAAATGAGAAACGTGAACGTCAAAGACATAACTAGCCTTTTAAATCTTTTTTTCCAAAAAGATTTCAGTTTCCTAGCATCTTGATTGAATTTACTTTTCTTCCTTTCATGCATAAAAACTTGTGGGCAGCATATTAGCTATTCTCTTTGCAATTTGGCTTTCAATGGCTTTAAATCAAGGCCCACTGTTTGAGAGCATCATCATGTAGCACAAATATATTCTTACAAATTTTTTGGACTTACCCAGTATTCACAAGCACAAGATAAAGTTGATCATAGGTTACCAGCCATCTGGCAAGATCCTTCTGAGCAGCAGTGCTCAGGTTCCTCCTCTGTAATTCCTTGACAATTTTTCAGTAACTGTGCAACTGCATCAACATATTATTGGTCAAAGACATATCCACGTCCACAGATAAAGCTCCATCACTTTTCCTCTTTTTCTCTTTCTTGAGATCTATGGAAAATATCAAAAAACCCTTTTTCAATAGGAAGGTTATTTTCATAAGTAGAAACTCTGAAGTTTGGGTTAAGTGAACATTCACATCTAGAATGCATTAGCCAGAAGAAAAATAGTTGATTTTAGAAAGCTTAAAAGTGCTAAACTTTGTTTCACATCGTTGGCTTCTCTTTCAGATTTTGTTTCACAACAGTCAATTCTACAAAAAAAAAAAAAAGAAAGAAAGAAAGAAAGAAAGAAAGAAAAGAAAAGAAAAAAAGAGGCTTCTGTTTTCATTAAGGATTTTTTGCCATTGGTCACCCATGTTGATTTACATTGTCACAGAAGATTTTTCATGGACTACCCATGTATGCAAATATAAGCTGAACTAAGAACTTCTAAACAGTCAAGTAGAAACAGATTCAACCAATACAAAACACTGCTGTTGTCCCTTGGCAAAGTCTGAATGATTGCAATGCTTCCAGTTTTACCAGAGATTAATTATGGCTTGAAAACAATAAATATTTCTTATCTGCAGTTTTGGGGCTTTTGTTTGGTTGGGAGCTCTCTCTCTCTCTCTCTCTCTCTCTCTCTCTCTCTCTGTCTTTGGATACTGCTAACTTCTTTCTAGAATAGACAGCTGCCTACTTTGCCAACCATTAAAGGTGACCCAGGCAACTGGATTATATACTGGGGCACAGGTTAGCCACTCATGCCCAATGGCTAACCCAGAGACAACTAATTAGAACTCTCTCACAGCTTACTTTTCTACCATAATCATACTGAATACAAACCATGGATACCTTCTGTGATGCACTCAAGTTCTGAGCACTCTTCACCAGCACTTACAATGCTATTTTTATATAGCAGAAAACAATGGGAAAACAAACAAAAAGTGCTAAACTCCCAAAGTCTGCATGTGCCTCATTCTATATCCTTTGTCCTGCCACAACCCCAACCCTACCTCAAGCTCATTCATTATGGTACATATATGAAGTAGATTATTACACTCTTTTGGCACAGAGAATATATCCTTCTAAATTCTCCATGAAGCACTTAGCACACTTTTCAGTGTTACATAGCCATTAATAAACATTTCTGCTGCTGTGTGCAGTGGTTTATCTGCAGCTTTTGTACAAATGTTTGGAAGTAGGTAGCTAAATGATGAAACGAATATATATCACTTTGTATTTTAGGAGACAACATTGAGGTTAAGACCTCTGAATCTTAATCCAGCATTTCCACTTCAGCTTCCAAAAACAGAAAACCGTTCTGGTTTGGATGTGGACACAGTCTCACAAGAACAATTTTTCTCATGGGAGTTCTACTATTTTCGTGCCAAAATTGCACAAGAATTGTTTATGATTTCAACCACATCAAATCCAAATGCAAATCCTGGCTCCGCTTCACCACCAAACCAACTCTCAAACCTCAGCCTATTACTAATCTGGGCCCAGATAGCAATACTGCCTTCTCAGCACACCTCTAATTACTACTACAGAGCGTTAGTTAAAGTAGCAAAATGCAACTATATCTGAATACAGAAAATATATTGTAGTGAGAGAGAAGGGTTCTTCTGCTGAGCCAGCTTTCGGGATCTTCCAGAGAGATGCTGCTGCCATTGGCAAGATCAATTTGTTAACTCCACTCTGAATATAAGAGAGAAGCTGTTGCAAGTGGATAAAACAGAGTGCTTTCTGCAATGATGGCCTAGCCTGGGGGAAAAAACCTAGACCATATCTTACATTTTTGCTTGGATTTCAGTTGCTCCCAGGAAAAGGATATGACATAACTACATAGTGGCCATTCACGAAAAATAATAAATAAAAATAAATAAATAAATAAATAAATAAATAAACCTCCTTTTCCTCCCAATGGTATGAGCAGTGGGATTTCTGGAAACACTCTGCTCAAAGGAGGAAAATGGAGGAAGTTGTAAACTGGAAACTGGAATGACAGCAACAGCAGCTACAGACTTTGCTGCAGTTTCTGAGAGTGTAACAGGCTCACCAGAATCAGCTGCAGGCCCACCCCTGCAATAGTCTGAGAAAAGGCAACAACAGGGTAATAAGCACGGTTTGTGCCCTGGACAAACCCTGCAGGAGAGCTGGGACAGGGAGCCAGGATCCAAGAGTGGGAGTTTTATCCAGCCCCCTCCTGCTCCTGCTGCTGTTGCCACCACTGCTGCCAGCACATCCTCTGCTAGCCTGAGCTCTTGCTCTTAAAGCAGGAGCAGCAGCTCTCTGTCAATGCATTGACTGCTGCTACAAAATCAATGCTGCTGGGGCACAAACTGTGGGAGGGGAGAGAGATTTTGGCACTCCTCTTAAACTGGCACCTGGAGCTGGTGCCCCTCTCGCACACTCCTAGTTATGCTATGAATGGCAACCAGCCCAGCAGCAACAGAAACAGCAGTTGCTTTAGTCATTCCTGCATGGAAGTGCATGGTCTGAGTTGCTAATAAGTTCTTGGTCTCCCCCTTTCTTAAGTTGGGACCAGAAGATGACATGCAGCTCACCTGCTCACTTCAAAATAAGGAAGCCGGATTACAGAAAGGGTTCTTGAACACAGTTTTGATTTATTTTACTTGACCACTGACACAAAGTACCATACTGGGCATGAAGGTGCTGTTGTATGGTATAAGGCAGTGAAGGCTGATAATTTTAGCAAGTTGAGGATTTTGGATGAAAGTCCTGGCAGAGGTTTCAAAGCTGTCCTTGCTCCTGACTGGAGCAACTACAAACCTTCACCTGGAGCTTGAGGGACTAGGTGGCCTGGTGACTCAAACCCATGCACCAAACAAAAAAGAGTTAATGGACATAATAATGAAAAAGCATGTTCATCCCCACTGCAGCATATGGACAAGTATGGGAAAAATGAACCATCATAAAGACTATGCTGACCACATCTGCACTCTAAATCTGTGGTACTCTTATGAATTAAAAATGAAGAGGTCTGACAGTTCCAGAGGAAGGGTGGCCACAGCCCTACTGATGCATGGAAACTGAGGCATGTGAAGACATCTTCCCCCTATATGGTGTTGCAGATTTATACTTTATACTGTTTTAACAGCTAGGGGACTCAAAAATGGTTCTAGGCACTGTATAAACCATTAGCACAAGAGAGCTCCTGACCCAGAAAGCATACAATCTAGGTTTCAGACAACACAACAGGCATATAAATAGCCAAAGAGGGCACATGGCATGGTGTGACAGAGCATCAGTGAAGACTGGTTTACAGGAGGTAGGAGTTTGCAGTGGCCTCACCACCTGCAGTAAAGGCTGTGTGAATGTGTGTATGGCTGACAGCATGAAGTCTGGGTGCCAATGAGCTGTATTATGCCAGTGCAGTTGATAGGATGTCACATCTGGGAGATGACAGCTAGGGTTACACATTAATATGAGTCAGAGCTGAGGTACTGTAGTAGCTGAAGCCACTCAGGTTATCATTGTCCATGGAGACCTCCCTCCCCCCAGCACACACACACACACACACACACGCACACATATACCCTCAGCTGTAATACACTTTTTATTTAGGAATGGAAAGGTAGAATCAAATAAATTGTACCCAGGTCAGAAACTCAGCGCATCAGACTGATCAAGGGTCTTAAGAAGAGACCAGAAGTACGTTCCCAATCTTCCTGATTCAAGCAACACTTGGAAGTTCATGATCTTCACTCAGACAAGAAAAACTGTAAACAGTCTCCTTGCTGTGGTAAGTTGTCTAGGTCCCACTGAAGCTGATGGCATGATGATAATTTAAACCAACTGAGGTTCTGCCTCTCAGTCTTCTGGCCCTGAGAGACTTCCATCATATCCACACTGCTTCTGTGCCATGCCTAAAGGTAGTGGGTAGTGCCATGCTGCCCAATCCACCTACACACTTCTGCTCTGTGGGTGCCAACACCAGAAAAAGAAGCAATGC
Source organism: Alligator mississippiensis (assembly GCF_030867095.1). Lineage (NCBI taxonomy): Eukaryota > Metazoa > Chordata > Crocodylia > Alligatoridae > Alligator > Alligator mississippiensis. The sequence continues at coordinate 215,938,992 of NC_081824.1, read as the reverse complement.
AATAACTTTAGAGAGGTACTCAGTAAGTGCCCAGCACTGCTCTTAAGCTCTTCTGCTGCTTTATCCTGTTAAGAGATAGTGACATATTGTGACAGACTTAGCTAATAACACTATCCAGGATACCAGAAGTGGGGAGGGTTGTTTGAGCTAAGGTCCTTTGAGAGGTTAAAGACAAATGTCTCTTTAGGGAAATCTAAGGACTGGGCAAACTTGGAAAGAAGTTCCAGGCTGAGGTTTACATTTTTGTTATTGCTAAAGTTACCAAAAAAAGTCAGACCTTGGGAAAAGATAAGTTTGGACTACCTATAGCATGTATAGATGCTGCTCAATTCAAGGAAAGGATTTCTCCCGTTTGTATGTGTTACTGACAATTCTGAAGTCAGGCATCCTAGGACAGTGCCAAAAAAGGGTTTGTTCAGATTAGCAGATGCTGTTCTGTTTGTAAATTTTAGTAGAAAATTGGTTTTTATAACATTAGAAAAGTTAATAGGTTCCTTGAGTAAAACATTTGCCCTGCTTCCGCTTTTGGACTTAAAATGACTGTACCCCTCAGGGATAAAATGTGTATGTATGCACACCCACCCCAGTCTCTACCTCATGGAGCTGAGTCAAGGAAGGATCATGGGTGAAGCCACTGGATGGGTGCTCTGTGGATCCATCTGGTGTTCCTCCTCCATGTAGCCAAGGGAATGAGTGTCACAGAAGCTACTACAAACCTATAACTAAATCACCAGTTGCATTAGCAAGTCCAGTGCTCCTCTATAACCCCAGGCAAATTTGAGAGGGACAGCTCCTTCTGCCTTTCTAAAACTGGAAAATCCCAGATTATAATGTAGCTGTTTGGCCTCTGCTTTCAGGAAAGGATGTGGGCTTAAATTTTCGAGTTTCCATTGGTGCATAGGCCCCCTACAGCATTGACATTTTACCTTGTAAAGGTAAATATGTGTAAAAATAAAATGCTTCAGAAAGTTGCCCTTCACTGTTACATTCAAATTTGTTGACAATTTTGCCTGAAATAAAAGTGTCTTGGATTACGAAAGTGAAAATGTTTCATACAGGGCTGTTTCACCACTGGAGAAGTAAACAGCAGTCTACAGATGGAGAAATTTTGTCCAGCCTGCCACATCTTTTTTAGAATGGCAAGTTATGTTTATAACTGAGATGAGAAAATGTATTTTGCTTTAATATGTAGATGTAAGACTTAACATAGCACCAGAAGTGTCCAGTTCTGCAAAGCTTGATTAAATCATTACTTCTCTAACAGCAACAACATGTTTATATGACACAGGACCTTATCCTTTACATCTCCATTTATTTGACTGATCCATCATCACATGAACCATTCTATCAACCTTACTTTTATGAGTTTGGTTTGTGGGAATAAAGCCCTGTGTATAATGTTTATCCCCTTACAAAAGCTATGCCTTTTGTTTTACACTGTGTGTATTAGAAACCTTAAAACCTTAAGTATATTTTACCAAACTGTTCTAGCTTTAAAATGATTTTTCAAAATTAAAATGCATGGATTTTAGTTTTGAGATATTGACTCAAGATAATAAGGAAAAACATGGTACAATTATATTCCTTCTTTGTTTAACCTTCTATTTATGACTGAGAATGAGTTGAATTAAAGAACCAACCTCTGCCATGTGAGTGTAATTCTAAACTAAATTTGTTCCCTCCACCTTTTTTTTTTCTTATTAACTTGACATTGAAATAGATTAAGTAAGCTATAACAAATGTACTCCAGGAAAAGCAGTAAGTAATGTTCTACCCTTCTTTATCTTAGTATTTCTTAGTACCATAATTTCCTTTAGTGTAATCAAAAATGAAAAGCCAGCACTAAATAAATAAAGTGCTACAAACATTAATCTAGTGGTTGTAATTATTAATTGATTTTTTTTTTACATTGGATGATATTCAAAACTGTAGAATTTGAAATGTTACCAACCTCAGAATATTCAGAGGAAGCAAATATAAGCGCAAACTATTACAAATATATTTGGTTTTGTTTGGTCTTTTTTCCCCCCTTCCATCTAAAAATCCTTAGCTAAAGGAATAGATTAAAAAAGAGAACTTTAAAAGTTCCCCTGATAGTTACAGATGGTTTAATCTTTGGAACCTATTATGTGTTCATTTTCCCTTCAGCATTAATTATACATAATTACCTCCACTTTACCCATACCCTTTCAAAAAGGAAATCTGTTTACATTTTTCACATATTTTATGTAAATGTAAGATTTTTGAAAAATATAGTTTATAGGGATGGGGCTTCCACTTTGAGAATTAAAAAAAGGGGCGGGGGTCAGAATCCAGTGAGGAAAAATGTTTTTCTTTAAGTTTCTCTAATGTAGCTTAATTACTTTTAAACTCTGGAAACAATTAGGTTATCATCCTTTGAAGTGAGACAGACAACCTGTCATGCTGGGAGCAGAATGCATGTCATTGTTTTCTTTTTGTGCGCCATGCACAATATTTTGTGAGGTGTGTTTGTTAAAGGGTGTTGGAAAGTGAACTTAGTGCATCCTACTTTTATTAGAGGCAAATGTGAAATGAATTTGTGTTGACATTAAAAGCATCAAACTTTCAAATATATGCATGATATGGGCTAGAGAAGTCAATACTGAAGGATGTGAAAATTATAACTTACATCCTTATGGAAACAGATATTCTGGTTAAATACACGTACTGCTGAATGACACTGATACTGTAGAAGATTGAGAGGATTGTTCTCACTTTTCAACCTCATAATCTCATTCCTTGCACAAACCACCAAATTGTATGATCCTATTCTCCCTCCCCCTGTCCTTTTTCCCCCCTTTACTGTCAGGTGCTTTTCCTGGGCATACCGGGATCAAAGGAAACCTAGAATATAAGTGGTTATTGTGAGCTTGAAACACTATATCTCTGAACATAAGAGAGAAAATGGGAAGAGGATGCTGACTGCATTTTGGCATCTCTGGATCTGTTGGTATTATCGTAAAGAGCAGGTGGGGGCCGATAAGCTCTCACAGGGTGCCTCATTAAAGGCTAACACAGTGACTATTATTGGATCAGATCACATCAGGTGGAGAGGAGCTGAGCTAGCTGAGCCTATGCTGACACCTGAGGCAGCCTTCTCTGCTCTGACCTTGGCAATCAACTGCCAAGGTCAGCTTTAATTCCTCCATCTGGCTAGGAGAGATCTTGGGGTAGAAAAGGAAGAAAAATATGTAGCACTGACCACTTCTACCCAAGTACAACTTCCTACCCAACCACCCAACCCAGGTGTTGAGGGAATGTGGCTAAGAAAGGACTGCCTTTAGTGAGCCAAAGAAGAAGGGTGGGAAATGCCCATCCCTGTTCTCAGGGGCAGAAATGAAAAGTCCTTCTTTAGGGCACTTGCACCACTTGCTCCATCCCTTCTCCAGCAAACAGCCTGCCTGGTGGAAAGCTTCGCACATTGTTTCCTTCACTCCTATCTATTAACAAACAAGGAGTTCAGACCTGACACCTTAATGCTCTCATCTGCGAATGCTCTTGCTATTGTGAAAGCAACGGTGGGGGCAGAGCACACCAAGCAGCTGCTCCAGACATTAGTTCTGGCTGTGTGTGTGCGTGTGTGTGTATTCCCCCTCCTCTGTGTGTGCATGTGTGTGTTCCCCCTCCTGCGTATGTGTATTTCTCTTCCTCTGTGTGTGTATTCCCCCTCCTCCGTGTGTGTATGTGTGCCTCCCCACTCCTGTGTGTGTGGGAGGGGGAAGCGTATTCCCCCTCCTTCCCTGCCTGAAATAAATCCTGCCCGCCTGCACGTCCCAAACAGAAAGTATTTATTTATTTGCATGTCATGTGTATAATGTGGTGGAAACCAAGACTGATATTTGTGGTTGGGAGAAGATGACTTTCACCTTTCAGGATCACTCTCTTAAATAAAAAGGAATTGACCAGCTCTGGGCGTAAGCATTTATCTTGAGTTTGTGGTCATTATCTTTATTATATTGCCTTGGCAATAAATAAATCTAGTAGTTACTACCCCACAATAAAACTGTAGTGTATGGGACACCTCACTATTACTTTCTTAATAATCTGCCACCTCTTTACCTTTAAATCTTTCCAGCCCTGTCTTCCCCCTTGTCTACAAGGATCTATCTTCACCCCTCGAGGTGCAGAGCGCGCTGCTCATTTTTATACTTTGTGATCACAATAAGTTTTCCTGTCTAGACTTTCCATTTTTCCTCCAATTTCCCCACTCCCCGCCTGAATCCGCTCCTCGACCCCCAGCGGTACTTTCCAGGGCTTCAAGCTTTTGTCATCCCACGTGAGCCACTCTTAGGAGGGTTGCACTGGAGCTAGGGGAGAGTGCCCAAATCCCAGCAAGTTTTAGCTTCAGGTGAGAGCCGGCATTGAAAACCCTGGTGCAGGGGCACCCTGGGCCGTATCAATCGCTTGCCCGCGGGTTTTCCCAAGACATCTAGGCACCGTCACAAGAAGCTTTGGCAGTCCAAACAAATAAAATAAACTCCCGACGGGGTCCCTGATCTCCCTGTGGGCTGCTTTCTAGCAGCAGAAAGGTGTCCAAGAAGCGGGGAGCACGGCAGAGGGGCAGCCCGGCCGGCGGAGACAATGGCTCTGCTGTGCATGGGCAGAAGGCGCCTGGCCATAGGGGGATTAGCCGCTGGGGAAGCGGCGGAGCACCCGGCTCCCGGGGGATGCCGCCGAGACCATCGCTCCGGCTGGGCACCCTGGCGAGCCCCTCTGCAGCCGGGAGGGCTGGGTGCGGTGCCAGGGGCTCTTCCTCCTGCTGCTAAGTCCCCTCCTCCTCCCGGCTGTTAGGGGATGCAATGACCAAAGCCTGGCTGCCCGGATCTCAGCATCCCAAGGAGCGGCAAGCCCAGGAACAGTCCTGAATCACCCCCTCTTCAAATAACCACCCCGCCGCGCTGCACCCAGACAGCGGCGGCAAAAGGATCCCGACCAAATGCCACCCTTCCCCGGGAGAGGGGTAGCAGACAGGTTAGATCAGGAAAGAAAAATAAACAGAGGAGGGCTTGCCTTTCTCTTCCTTTTGTCTTTACTGTTGGTCTGTCAACAAATTGTCCTGATGACCACCCGGGCTAGGCTTGTTTTTGCTTTTAGACAGACAAACAGCGCCAGATCCCAGGCTAAACACTGAAAACGAGCCACTAAAACCCATTACTGAGCTGGTGAACTCCTCACCTTCCCTCCTGCTTTTTTTTTTTAAAGAAAATTCCAAGCACAATAATATTTATTTACAGTCACGATGCTGCGCGTATGTTTCTTTTAATTGTATTTTACCGCGATGATTCCGCCTTGCTTTTAAAACAAGCGGGGTGGAAAAATATTCACATTTGGGACAAGGCGGGGGGGGTGCGTTTTTATTTATACCTTTGACATTTAAAAGAGCATAATTAATTTGTCCTGCTTGCATTAACATTGTTGAGGAAGGTTTGAGAAATCTAACCAGCACGAGGGGGGGGGGGAGGAGGAGGAGGAGGGTAGGGGGGAATAGAAACTCGCCTGCAAAGGTTGGTATTTTTTTCTTTCAGATGTGTAATCAATCACTCGACTAGGAGGCAGCAAAATTGTAAAGATTCGATAGATTAAAATGCAAATGAAAGGTAGAAAAAGAAACATTAACATGGCAATCAAAGATTTAATAATCGTAAATCTCGGTGGGTTTTTTTGTTGCAGCTGCAGTTTGTGTGTGTTTTTTATGTTTTAATCATGTTCGTTCTATAAATAAATAATTTCGGAAACGAGACTAATTTTTCACTATTTTAACCGTGGGCTATGGCACTAAATGTATATGTTTTCTAAAGTATTGCTGAGTCTAATTGCAAAGTATAATGTCAGATGGCAAAGGGTGAGATCAAAACCAGGAAACGGCTAAGTTTGATTAGTTCACATTTGAGTTTGAAGTGTAGGTATGAATCCTGCTGCTCACGATTATTTTATTTTCGAATTAAAAGCCTTCCTCTTTGTGAAGTTGTCTTTGAAATCTGAATGTGCATGCAGAGGGAAACAACTGGTATTTCTTTGCATTGATCATGGTAGCCCTGATTTTCACTGCTGTAGGAAATATCAGGGAAAGAAATGAGAAATGCCTGAAAAAGAGGTTTTATTGGACTACTGCAGCACAAACATTAGCCCCAAACTCATTTATTAAAGGATTGTTACATCTTCAAAAATCACGGATTGAAGGCTTACCGGTGTAGCAAACCAACAGAAGTAACTGGATAGCAAATCCAGTTAAACACTCTCATTTGATCAGTTGGAGTATTTGTTAGAGAGGGATGTTGCCTTTTTTCCTTGCTGTAATTGCACAGTGACTATTTTTGTTTCTTACCGTATGTAGATCCTGATGAAATAGTCTATATATGGGCTCGGGTAGAAATGTACCTGAATAGTCTCTAAGAAAGAAGCCCCAGAACAATTCTTTTAACATTAGAGTGCAACACATGGACTTAATTTTGCATTTCAGGATGGAAAAGAGTTAATCTTTACTTCACTGGTAATCTTTTTTTGGAGTAGTGGGATAGCGAAGGAGGGGGAAAAAATCCTTGTCTGGTCACATTTTCTTTTTAATAGAGTGACTCTTTTTCTCCGTGTATGATGTGATCAACGTTAGGTTGACCATCTCCACTTCCCCAAATTAAAATAAAAAGACAAATACAGAGAATAGGCTGGTTTTGCAAAAACCCTTACTTAAACGTGGCACATTGAGTTGGATCTGTCTCCTTCCCCGCCTCTGGCTAAACAAATCAAGTTTTCACTGTTTAGATATCCCTGTCACAGCCCAATATTGCATTTAGTTTAAAATTACACTGTTTTTTTCCTCCCTTCTCCTTTGTGTTTCCTCCTCCCTCATTTCAGTTCTCAGCAACACGATGACTTGATTTCCCTGAGATTACCCAAACTCGACACAGTTATTGTGCTATCCTGCTTAACTACTTAAATACTCCCTTTTATTGGGAAATGAACTTCATTTGGGGCTTGGGAAGTTGCTTGTTTATTTCGGGTGCAGAAATGTGCAATGGATTTTTTTTCTCTTTTCTTTTCTTTTTACATTCTTCTAGTAATCAAACCCTGAAGCCGTCACCCACCTAAACCGATGTGATCTAACAAGAAGATGGTGATGATCACTCCAATTTGCAGCCCCTATTAATTAAACTGGAGTGCAGGAGAGAAAATTGGGGGTTAACTCTGGTTCTTTAAAGTAGTGACGCTGGTAAATGCTTCCAGATACGGTCTTTGCGGATTTCTCTCAATAGTTTCATTCGTTAGATGGAGCTGGAGGTAGCTGTTACTTTCGAAGAGGGACGCTGACACTTATGCACAACTTAGATTTGATCACTTGCAGAGAGTACACGCAAAGTCTCCCGCCCCTCCTCGCAAAATAGAAAAGGAAGGGCGGGGGGGAAAGCCCTCCCCACCATTAGTGGCTACATTTCATTTCGTTGAGATGCAAGACAGGTACTTGATTTAGCATTTCAGCAAAAGGTTACACAAACCGCGAGTTTTTTTAGAAGTGTTGGGGTGTCCCTCCAGGGTCAGCACCAGATCAGATGGGTTTTTGTTTTGGACTTTTTTTTTTTTTTTTTTTTTTTGCATGCGGGCTTAAAGATAATGAGTACTTGTATTAAGGAGAGAGAGAGGGACAAACAGTACTTTGGCATCCTCTGACCCCAGAATGCATGGCTCGGTTTCATTGATCACCCCACCCCCCTTTATGAGATAATGCAATTACAAACATCAATAAGGAGCTGCAAGGGGAATCATTATGCGGTGACAGTGATAAATGACTGTGCAGAAATAGCATGCTTTTTTCTAACAATCCAGGAGCCCAGGGGCTTTGGGGGCTGAGCACAGTCACCAAGGAAACAGATGACATCCAAAATGGCACCAAAGGAAAAAAAATGAACAGTCTTTCTTTTGCCTTTCACTCTTTCCCCTCTTCTCCCAGAGAGTTAGTTTTGGCTTTAGAAGCAGCTGCCACACAGGCATTTAGTTATTTCACCCATTAAAAGGACCAGGACGCCCCTCCCCCCCCAGTCCGCTACATAAAATGCAAAGCTGTGTGTTTAGAGTTTATGAACTACCTTCCAGCAAGTACCTCGGCAATGCAAACAGCACGGCAGCTCTCCCCCGTGCGCTAGCTTGGCTGCTCTGTTTGCTGGGGGGGGGGGTCCGGTCCCTGACACCGTTCCTCCGCGCAGCCGGCTTTGCCCGCAGCCTCTGCGCTTGCTGAAACGGCTCCGCGGGGCTATGATGAACCCAGCAAGCGCGGCGCTCCCAGGGCTCCACGCTAGCCCCAAAACAAGCCAGAGCAGTAGGGGTGCGTGTGTATACATATACATCTGTATCCCCATCAGGCAGCAGAACCACCAGGTCAGAGAATCTGGAAGAGAGAGAGAGAGAGTGTGTGTGTGTGTGTGTGTTGGGGGGGAGACACAGCTCGGGATGGCAGAGCGGGATGGGGAAAGGCGGTGTTACGTTTGCACCCGAAGTCACCTGTGGCTGCCTGCTGGGACAAGGAGCCGGCGGGTGGGTGCCGGGGTGCCGGCAGCACCCCCCGTCTCCCCGTGCTCGGGGTCGGGCGGGCGGCGGGGTGGACAGGCTCTGCTCGGCGCTTCCCAGCTCCCCTCCGGGGACTGAGCCGACTGAATGGGGAAGCCTCCTCGCTGAGTTTCCCTCGCACTGGAAGTGCTCCAAACACACGCGCACACATACGCACAACCCTTGCACAGGATTCCTACCAACACACCCCCCTCGCATAGGATTACATACATAACCCTTGCACAAGATTGCTCCCAGCACACACACAAACACCCCGGCTTGCATCGGATTCCACCCCTCCTCCCCTTGCACACACAGGACCCCTCCCACCCCCCTCCGGGAAGCAGAAGTTCAAAGGTAAGGCGACGGCATCGCCCCCTCGGGGGTGCCCGTTGACCCCGCGGGAGGACCCCCGCGCCCACGCCGGGAAGCACCAGGCGGTCGTCCCTCGGTGGAGGCGCCCGCCCGGCTCTGCTTTCAGCGCCCTCCCGCAGGCGCAGGCGGGGATCTGTAGACCTGCCCGCAGAGAACAAGAGCGGAGGCAGCGCCTCGCCCCTCTTCCCCCGTTCGGGGAGAGACGGGTGTCTGCCCGGGTGGGCGAGGGGAGCAATTAAGACAATCGGTGTCAGACTGGTTTAAAACCAAAACGCAAATCCTTTTTCTCCAGGGCTTTGACTCCGTCCTCCCGAGGTGGGACGCGGAGGATCGGCGCGTGGGTAAGTGTGCGAGTGTGTGCGCGCGTGTGTCACACGGCTGGAAGGGGCTCGCCCGCGCCCTCCGGAGGGAGCCTCCCCCCGCCTGGGGCCGAGGGAGCCCCGGGCCCTGCAGCCTCCTGGGAAACAGCCCCGGGATGGGGGAAGAGAGGCCGAAGCGGTTCTGCAAAAAGTTTCGAAGGACGAGTCTGCTGGGTAGCGCTTGCACACGCGCGCCCGCGGGCGGGCACACGCACGCCCAGGCGGCGCACGTGGGCCAGCGGCGTTGCGCCTTGTGTGCGTGTCCTCCCTACACACACACACACACACACACCTTGACAAGCCCAAACTCTCCCTGCGGAGTTATGTGGGTCTTCCTGTGGGGACAGGGCTCGCCCTCCAGCTCCACCCACAGACAAGTCCTAGACTCAGTAGTAGGGAATGACCCCCCCATAACGCACACACGTAGGGTTATCCTAGGGGGTGTCCCCGACACACACTTGACAAGCCCCGGCGGAGTTATCCTAGGGGTGTCCCCGTGGGGACACGGCTCCCTCCAGCTCCAGCTCCAGCCAGGAGGAGCCCTGGACTGAGCAGCAGGGAAGGGCGCTCCCCCCCCCCCTGACACGCACACGCACAAAATAAAAAGAGAGTTGTTGATTTTTTTGTCTGTGTGTTTTGTTTTGGCTGCTCGGCCATCTGGCTTCATGGTTTGGCGTCCCTCCCTCCCCCCTCACACTAGGTCACTACGGGCCGGGGCTGCGCGCACTAGGCCTGAGCAGCCCCGAAAGGCGGCCAGACGTGCCCGGCCAGAGCCGAGCCACCGGGGCCAACACCCCGAGGCGGCAGTAGCAGCGAAGCCCGGCCCTCTCTCACACGCGCACATGCGAGCTCTGAGGGAGAGGGGAAGAGGGGCAGGCTCTGGACCTGCTGCATGTAGCACACCGGCCCCTTTCCTGCCTGGTGCAGGGGGCTGGACACCATGATCGTCCCAGGGCGCTTCCAGCCCCGAACAGTCTTGAGAACAAACCCGGCGAGCTGGCTTATCCACACACACCCATGCACCCCTTTGCGCGCACACCCCTTTGCACACACACCATGCACAGCCCCTATGCACCCCCAAACACCTTTGCACCCCTCTGCACGCACGCACACCTTGGCGCACACAGACCCCGCGGTTCCCCTGCCCGCGGCGCGGGGCCCGGCGCTTGGGGGTGAAGCCGTCAAGTGGAGCACGTGGTCCCCGGGCTGCTGTGCGCAGCCGCCGGCCCCTGCCCACGGGGTCGCCTAGCCAGGTGGGGGCTGAGGTCGTTGAGCCCAGGCGGAGAAGCGGAGGCTTGAGCCCCGCTGCCCGCGCCGGCAGGGCGTGCGGTGCGGTGCCGTGCCCCGCGGCTCGCGCAGGCAGAGCCGAGCCCGCGCGGTGGGCGCTGCCCGCAGCCCAGGCCGGGGCAGGAGAGGGCTCCGTCCAGAGCAGCGCCTCCGCTCCCGCCTCCCCTCGCCTGCGTCCCTAATTCGATCAGTGATTTCAATTTGAAATTGTTAGTAACTAATTTTATGGCTAATTTTTCCACATCAAATATTTAAGCACCAGATTAAGGGACACAGCATAATCAGAGCGGAGGTGGGGGGAGGAGGTGGCGAGAGCCGGGGCTGGAGGTGGCGGGGAGGGAAGGATCCTACCGAGTCAGTTTTGCAAATCCCCAAAAGATGGCAGTCGAAGCTGACATTCCTCCTCCTCTTCCTCCGCCGCCGCCGCATCGGGAGAGGGCAGCGGAGGGGGAGAAGGGCAGCGCAGCCGAGCTGCTTTCCAAGCCATCCGGCCACGGGGGATGCAACCCGCCCGCCGCCAGGCCCGGGACCAGCCTGCCCGAGAGCCCGGAGCCAGTGTCTCCAGGCCAGGGCTGGGGAAGGGAAGAGAAAGCCTCCAGAGATTTATTTTCTCCCTCTGTTAGGGCAGATCCGAGCGGATGAATTGCAGACCGGTTGCCAAAACTTTCCCCCCCCCCAACCCCTCCCTTCCACCACCACCTCCTCCTCTCCCTCCCTCCCCCCCCTCCCTCCCCCTTCCTTCTCCCTCTCGCAGCCTTTGCTTTGAATGTGGGGTAGCTAGGAAACAGCAAGCAGCCTGAGAAGACGGAATTTCCAACGTGTAAAATGTTCTTAACGGAGCCATTGAGAGAGTGCAATAAGGCGTGAGGGGGAACTAATCTCCCCATTTAAATGTTTGTGGCAATTTTATCTAAATGAATTTTAATGCTAAACGAGGGATAATTCCCTATTTGTAACCCGTTTACTTCTCTTTCCTGCGCCTTCTAAAGCCGTCTAACATCATGCGATGAACAATAACAATAAAAATACTGTCAAGGCATATTCTTCATTTGGAATGTGTTATAATTACAGCTGATTAAATGTCCGCGGATATAATAGTGTTTTTAATTTGAAATGCCCTCCCCCTTCCCCCCCCAATAAAGAAAGTCATATTAGGAAGGAGTCCTGTGACCCTCTTCTCCCCACCCCTAAGAAGGCACGAACGCGTGTGCCCTTGTTTTAAAAGGAGGGCGGTTTGTTTTTGTCTTTTAAGAAACATTAAAAAAAAAAGAAAAGAAAAAGAGCCAGCCTCACTCTCCGAGCACTGGCATTTGGGCAGAAAAGTGTCCTGATTCGGAAATCACAAAAGCAGCAGCTGAAATGTGCAATCTCCTTATCAATGCATCAGCCCTTTAAAAAGCGAGGGGTTAAAGAAAAGAAAAAAGAAAAGAAAAGGAGAAAAAGTGGGGGGAAGAGATCAGAGGAGGGAAGGGAGAGAAAAAGCCCCCACTTGGCTTGATTTTGCTAATTCCCCAGCCTCCAGCTCAAGCCTCAGCTGCCCCTAAGGGTCCCCAACTCACTCCCCCCCGCCAGTGCCCCCTCCCAGTCTCCATCCAGCGGGTCCTCTGGAGCCAGCGGAGAATCAGCCCCATGAAGCCTTGGCCTGGCACTCCCCTGGAAGAGATCGCTTGGTGGGGAGAGAGAGAGATAGTTAGGCCTAGTTCATAACATAGTTCTTATTTAATGGAAAAAGTAAACAAATGGTCATTAACTGCTAGTAACCACCTATCAAAGAGGGAGTTATTTCAATCTTAGAGACTATTTGCAGGCTGAAAGCTACAAGATTTGGGGTTTCTTTTCCCCCACCAAAAATAATATCCTGCATCAAAGAAAGGTGGGGGTGTTTACGGATAGAGAGTTAATTTTCTAAAAGGGAGATGCGTTTAGGAGGGAGCCTTCTGAAGCAGGGTCCAATAAACAAAAGGTGAGAGGGCACAGGGCTGCTCCAGCAGGTAAGCCAGTCAATCAGATCTCACCTAGTAAACCCACGGAACAACTGGTTCCTCTTTTCAAATGGAAAATAGAATTGTTCAGGGCGGGTTTATGGGGTGACATCTACTTGAATGGCAGAATGGCAGACTTTAAAGCCAGAGCCAGCCCTACTCAGATCCTACCTTTTGTTTACCAAGCAGGCACTGCTAGGGTTTATTATTATTATTATTATCCTGCCTTAATTAATATATTTGTATATTTTTGTACCCTTAGGAAACACTCCTTTTTAGAGCTGCAATTTTATTGAAAGAAAATTATAATGTATCGCAGCCTAAACATGCTATTTTGTACTATTTAACTAGTTGGCTGCAATGCAGAGAGTACAGCTGTGCTGGGAAATTGGTTAATGACCAGTCTTCAGCCAATCAGAACACGGGGCTTATTTATGAGCTTCAATAAAAAAAAAAAAAGTCTCTCATCTTTTAGTTCCAGTAGTTAATTGACTTACAAATATCCACTTTTCAGACTACATTTAACTCTCTCCCCCTCCCCCCAAATATGCTCCAGAAGTTTAATCTGTCAATGAGTCACATAATTTAAATCAGGTATTACAAGTGTAATTCTGTAGGATATAATATTTAAATTTCTATCCAATATTCTGCAGATAGTTAATGCCCTTGGATGTTAAATTTGCTAATAGGCAATAGTCATCATCCTGACAATTTGCAGTACAAGCTTTAAGAAAGTTTCTTGACAGAGTGTAGGCATTACTTTTAAATAATTTTCTATGGAGGCTGATATTTAAATAACAATGATAGGTAATTTGGGGGGGCGGAGAGTTAGTTTAATTCTGCACTTGCTGAGTTCTCATCTTGTCACAGAATTACTACAGATGTTGAAGTGGGGGCAGTAAACAAATTTTTGAAGCAGTGGAGTCAGCATGACAAAAAATAATTTGTTTTTATTTTAGATTCAGATCTCATTACTGCACTCAAACTACTACAGCTGGGCTTTGAGTTATTATACAATCCAAACTGTTTCAAATCAGAAACTCTAAGACTCAGTGTGCAATGATTATTATTAATAATAATTAGCTCCTTGGTTTCTTGATAGAAAAAGGCTATCAACAAGCATTTGTTTTAACCACAACAAAAGTATAATTAGCTTATCCCACTTAGTAAATTTGTATGCATGCCAACTCATACCAAACTGCTACTTTTACAAAAAATTGCAATAATACAGATCATTTTTCCAGTCCTTTTTGCACAAAATTTATTTACAATGTATACATAAATGCTCCATGATGGGACTATGGGAAAATGCACACGACTGATGCTTTGCCCAGAAATAAAGTCAACATATTAAAAATAAATCTTCAGTTCATGTTTTGAGCTGCATAAAACAGGAAGTGATGTATAAGGTGGTTGTTGCTGCATGGGGACAATGATGCTCTGATGTGACAATTAGGCTTCAAATACACTGCCTTTTGGTTTCCATGCCTCCTCCTACCAGTCTCCTTAAGACACTGCCTGCA